>NC_028639.1:15974068-15995912 GCF_001406875.1 Solanum pennellii
GCGGTTTTATATATATATATATATATATATATATATATATATATATATAATCATTCTTCAAAATCAAAACCCAAAATCCCTAAGAAATTCTCTAGAACTCCATCGAAGCCAAAACTCAAGGAAGAGCTTGGATTAGAGATTTGAGTGGTGATTATTCATCAAATTGGTGGATTATCATCAGTAAGGTATATTTTTTTTATCCTTAAAACTCTATTCATCAAGTAGCCCAACATTTAAAGAGGTTTTCTAAAGTTTTCTAATGATGAACTTGTCCAATTTCATGATCTATCCATGGGTTCTTGCATTAAAGGTTTTAAAGCATTGAATATTTATTGAGTTGTTGTTAATTAGATGATTTTAACTCAATTAAACTATGAACCCATGTAATTGATGAACCGTAGTTTTTAACTAATTTATGGGTTAAGTAATATTGTTTTAATGCTTATGAATTCTAGTGTAGTTTTCTATGGGCTATTGAATGATGTAAGAATTGTATCCAATTGATGTCTAATTGGGATTATATTGGTAAATATATATTGAATTGACTTATATTCATAGATTATTGTGATAATTGTATTGAATTGATGCACATGGCCATGAGTAAGGGCCTTATGGTATTGAATTAGATGATTTAGCGATGGATTGAAGTGGTAAGAATGGAGTGGTGGTACGCTGCTCTAGTTCTCTTTATTTTATGTTAATTATACTTGAATTATGTTATGATTGGTATGGTCCACTTATGGTGGTGGTGCTATGTTCTTTACTAGCAATTGATGTGGCCTTGTCGTTGTTAGTTTATGTATTATGATGATCATGGCCTTTTCGGCACTACTTGAAGTATTATGATGATTTGCGTAGTTGATGATGTGAAGTATGATCATATATACCTACATGTTAGTAATGTGAAAGTATGTTTTTTTCTATTGATGTTGTTAGGTGATCTTGTTAGACTATGACTATGTGTTTACGTGTGTAGTCTTAGAGTTGATGCATTATTGTTCCTCTGTTACTATATGAGTCTATAATGGTTATATTAATGATTTTTTAGTAGTGTATAGGATGATCTAAAGATGATGTTGGTTGTGTCTATGTGCTTCTATAATGACATGCTAAAGGTTATATGTAAAGTATGGTGTGTGGTAGACTTGTGTCCCTTAATTAATACATGTATGAATGTGAATATGTGATTTCTTGACTTAGGATGCTAAGGCCTCTTATTCTCTAATGTATAAATGACATTGGACCTTGAATGATGTTAAGAGGGTCTTTATGCAAAACATTGAACCTAGTGGCAAGGTTATGAAACATTGAAGTCGAAAGTCGTAATGGTATCCTTCATGTAATAAATGATGGACTTGATTTTGATTCGCTGGAACGGCATCATATCATCCTCAGGAAAGTCATGATGAGCTATTTTGTCTCCATTGTAAGGTATCCCTATAGAACTTCTTTGGCATGGTGAATGTGATTGGGTTATGAACTTGATACGGAACCCCTTTGTTTTATCTTTTAATGTAAATTACTCTATGAGAACATAGGCTATAACCGAGTATGTATGGTAAGGTAAGTAGTTCTAGTTAAAGAATGAGACTACAATACAAAGTAAGACCTTCATATTCCTTAACCATGTGCCTACATGGGATGTGTCCTAGTTCTACCATTGGGAAGTAGAACACCTTCATCGGAGTAGGTTAAAACTCCAGATTCCATGATTTGCTACCATGTTCTATGTCGGTTATTGCCTATTCTCATCATATGGGATACGTACTAGCATTAGAGAAGTTCTATGAAATTAAGATGGTGGTATGGGACGCTATCTAGACATCGCACAATAGGCTTTGAAGATGTTAGTTAGAGTCCCTAGGTCTTGTCCAAGACCATTACTTGAATGTCCTTTATGTGATGAATGAGTCTTAAATGAACTAATGAATGTAATGACTTAAGTTAAGAAAGCATGTTAAATGAATAAGTACTTATCTAGAGTAGTTAATGGTTGTCTTGTTAAGGGGTTAATGGGGCATAGGAATAGTCACTTCATATCTTACCTAGATAAATCTTAAGAATGACTATAGTAAGGGAAGATGGTTGAATATGTGGATATGATCTAAGCCTTAGTTAGTCTTAAGGATTATCTAGGTAATCTTGAATAGGTAAGTCATGGATGTTATCTTCTTGATTTACTTAAATAAGTCTTTTGATAGCCTTTGGAAGGACAATGTCATATTATCTATATGTTGTTGCATTCAGATTCTATCTTAGGTAGTTTATAAGATCTCTTTAGTGTGTTTGTGTAAGGGATTGTATGGGCGGTCGATTCACAACTCACTCAAGTGAGACATAGAATCACCTTTGGTAGGAGGATCTCATGTTTATGTGCTTGGTGTGTATATCATTATAGGTGTCCTTAAGGATCATTTAGGTGTTCCTAGAGATGGTGTATGGGTGATCTCTCTTCGTCTAACTTAACTGAGTGTTAGTATATCTTTTATTGAGGTAACTACATGCTAGAAAGTGTCAAAGGTGAAGTGAATAGACTTCACTATTAACAGTGAAGAAGTTCATTGTAACGGTGATATTGTTCAAAGTTGTTCTTAAAAATGTGATAAATTGGCTATGTTATTTCTTATGTATTTCTATGGTGTTAAATGTTGTACTTATGATTATATTATGGTATTCAAGTAAAAAAGATGCATGTTTCAAATAAATGTACATTTTCATGATTTTATGCATTATGTCATACTTAGTACATGTGTTTGTACTAATTCCATGCTTTTATCTATCTCTAAAGTGATTCATAGGTGAAGGTGCTTTTGGAGAGCTAAGCTTGGATTCGAAGATCGATCAATCAAGTTTAAGTATGTCCTCATTTGAATCGAGGCATTGATGTCTTTTATTTCCTTTATCATAGTATTGTAATAGAGTTAGTACTACTTATTCCTATTGCGTATGGGTTATGTCCCAAAGTATACTTGTGTCTAAGATTTGATGAAATGAGACTTAATATTTCTTATGAGTTTTATATGAAATATATTTTAAAATGACTTATGGAATGTTTGTGAAAAGTTTTAATTCCGCACTACTTTTCATACATTCATATGCGATGAATGTTACGGAAGGCTTGTACAAGACCTCCGAGAGGTCAAGTAAGGCGATTGCATTACGAGAACCTCATATCTTCTAGGGTGTGGTTTCATGATGTGACATTCACAGCCAAGTTCTTCTGGATGTTAGTTTGCCACCGCCTATCTCCGACAGCAGCAGATAATATTCTTATTTGGGATAGAGTTGGTGGCAGGTTTAGAGATCGACTTCGCGAAGCTTTTGATCATGGTGATACATGAGAGGGATTTTAAGTCCTCCAATACTTACCCATTCATGTGTCTGATCTTCCATCTATGCAGGGATGTCGGAGTTCCCATTTGGCACTGCGATACACTCCGCACTCCGAGAGGTCAGTACGCCTGTTGCATTACGAGAATGACATATCTTCTAAGGTATGGTTTTATGTTGTGACAAGATTGGTATCAGAGCATAGGATATGAAAGTGGTCTTAGGAATCAAAAAGTTTCATCAAGTCATGTCTAGTAGAGTCTTGACCATCGGTATGAGTCGTGACACATCTATGGGAGAGAGATATAGGACAACAAAGTTTCCCTTCTTTTCTACTCCTATGTCGTTCCATAGAGTAAAAGTTATGAGTACTCTTTCATATGGTTTTCCTTGTGTTATAGGAAGATGAATACTAGAAGGATGAGGTTGAAGAACGAAGGGTGGAAGAGGAAGTTCCTCCTCAAGTTAAGCAAGTTGATCAAGTTCCTCAAGGTGCTCAAGGTGATCAAGTCCCTATTGTGGGTGGATTTTACGAGGTTCTTGTGGTTCCCCCGGAAATGACATATGAGGATATTAGAGAGGCTTTACTTACGTTATCTTGAGCTTTGACTACCCATGTGAATATGGGTCTTGCACCTAGAGTGAATGTTGTGGAGAGCACTATGATATCTAGATTGAGAGATTTTGTGAGGATGAATCCTTCTATCTTTCTTAGCTCTAAGGTGGGAGAAGATTGGCCAAGAGTTTCTATATGGTGTTTACAAGGTGTTGAGTGCCATGGGGGTGACTTCTAGGGATAAGGCGGAGTTGGCTTCATACCAATTGAGGGAGGTTTCTCAAGTGTGGTACACACAATGGAAAGATAATAGGCCGATTGAGTCGGGTCCTATAGAGTGGGAGGAGTTTAAGGAAGCTTTTCTTGGAAAGTACTTTCCCCGTGAGAGGAGGAAGGTGAAGTTTGAGGAGTTTATCAATCTCAGGAAAGGCAATATGATTGTTGATGAGTACTCTTTGAAGTTCTCTAGGTTGTCTATATTTGTTCCATCCCTTGTGTATAACCTTAGGGATGAGATGAGTATGTTTGTGACGGGTGTTGCCGACCTAGTAAAAGAAGAATGTCATGCGGCTATGATACATGATGATATGAACCTAGATAGACTCATAGTGTATGCTCAATCAATTGAGCAGTCTAAACTTGGTAGAATTGCTAAGAACTTGAATAGAAGTGGTTCTAGTGACCAGGTCAACCTAGGTTCAAGAATAGGGCGCAAACTCAAGATGGACCTAGTGCTCCTAAGGTGAAACTTTAGAAAGGAGGTGGTTCTTAAAATGGCAAGCCTACATGTGCTACTTGTAGAAAGAAGCATTATGGGGAGTGTCTAATTGGTAACGAGAATTGCTCTGGTTGTGGTAAGGATGGACATAAGGTGAGGGATTGTCCTAATATTGCTTCTAAAGGAAGATAGGGTAAGCAAGTTACTCCTCATGTTCCAAAGGATGATGCTCCAACGAAGTGGCGTTTCTATGCACTCCTAACTAGAGGATTAAAGCCGGATGATGGTGATGATGAGAATGGTAAGTTCTTTTATTTCTTTAGAGTATGAGTTCCTTCTAAGTGGGGGATTATGGTGGGTAAAGTAGTTTTGATTGATTGTATCATCTCTTCTATTCAACTCAAGCTTGAGAGTAGAAAGTCATAGAAGTATGTTGCATGTGCATTGTGTTGAGGGGTCTTGTTGAAATTGAATTTCATTGATTCCTTGCATTGTGAATTTCATGAAGTTATGATCAAGTTAAAAGATGTGTTTATGTGGTTCTACATTGAATATTAGCATGTTTCCATTATGAATTGCTTAAAATATGTATTTTTAGAAAAAAAAATTGGTAATATTCTGTGAAATATTACCATACCACCAAAACAAATTCAAATACAAATAAAGAGCACTTATAGACTCAACCTCCATTCAGATTGTTAAGTCTAGTGAGCTTCAAAGCAAAGCCTAATTACATAAAAAATAGATCAAGTATTCACTCCTCCTACCATATTTCGAGCATCTAAACAACTTTAATCTATCCATTATTATATTTTGGATATGTTGTATCATAATAGAATTCCCTACTTACACTTCGTCATCGAAAAATCTTTTGATTCTTAGCAATCCAAATGTTATACACAGTAGCTCCATATTTAGATGTCATTGTCTCCTTTCTAAATCTACTCCAATGTTATATTTTGATCTTCAATAGCGCCACAGACACATGCTTGTTAAATAGATCTATTACGGTCAAGGCTTCACTGCCTTCCATACGCCTTATGTCCACAAACAATCTGAAAATATATGTTTTGATCCTCAATCCAGTCTCCCTCATATAGACAACATCCATTGTTATCACACCTTATTCCCAGTTCCAACCTTCTCGCCTTAGTTAGCAGTTGATTACGCATAGCCAACCATAGTATGAAGCTATGCTTTGGCAGTGTAATCTTGCTCCATATAAATTCAGCAGCTGGTAACTCAAGAGCAGTTCCCAGCAGGTCCAAGTAACCCCTAGAAATTGAATAGTTCTTATTCTTTGTAAGACAATAATGTTCGTCCCTATACCAATTTTCCACTCTAATCTTCAACTTATGTAGTTGTCTCCAGTACCAGCAACTATTTGGACTTGGGACATGTGACCAAAAGGATTCATTGTTTTTCATATACAACTTATCACCCACTTTACCCATAGAATGTCATTCTTCTACATTAATTGATATATCAAGTTTCCCACTGATGTCATGTTCCATAGCTTACAACCTTTAATATTCAAACCTCCTTGCTTTTTTTGTCGACATATTATGTCCCATGCCACAAGAGGAAATTTTCTTTTTTCGTCAGTGCCACCCCAAAAGAACTCCCTACACTTCCTATCCACTTCATTCAACACACCTTGGGCAGAATAAAGACAGCTCCCCAGAAATTATGCAAGAAAATACGACAGAGTTAATGATCAACAACCTGCCAGCATATGATAAATGTCGCCTGGACACCGCACGGATTTTCTCTTTTATCTTCAAGCACCACTGATGACATTCTATTTTACTCCACTTTTTAGGTGTTAATGGCAGCCCCAAATACCTTATGGGAAAGCTTCCTTCAGAAAATCCAGTCATGTTTAACAACTTTTCTTTTATTGAAGAATCTACTCCATCCATGAACAAATTTGACTTTTTAATGTTTGCCACCAGCCAAGTAGTGTTGGCAAGTGTGACATGGACTCCATCACTCTCTGTACAAAAGAGATATTCCCCTTACAAAAAATCATCAAATCATCTGCTAAGATTAGATGTATCCATTGTAGTCTCTTTACACATGGGGTGAAATCTGAAGTTTGGCAATAAGGTCATTTTGTTCAACACCCTAGACAAATACTCCATCACCATGACAAACAAAAGAGGTGACATAGGATCACCCTGTCGTTGTTCTATTCTTCCTTTAAAATACCCATGTTTATCGCCATTTACTTTAACCGACAACTTTGTCATTGTGACACACTCCATGACCATTTGAATAAACTTTGGGGGAAACTTATACCCATGTATCATCTCTGCAATGAATTTCCATCTCACCATATCGTAAGCCTTCCTCAAATCAATCTTCATCAAACATCTCGGGGAAGTTTTCCTCCTATAGTGTCTCATCAAATCATGACAGATAAGAATATTATGTATCAAGGATATCCCTTTAACAAATGCAGATTGTAATTTACTAATTATACTAGGCAACACCTCTTTAAGTCTGCGACACACCATTTTAGATAAGGATTTATACAGTACATTGCAACATGAGATGGGACGGAATTGTGCAGCACTTACAAGCTTTGTAATTTTTGGAATTAATGTGATCACCATCGCATTCAATTGCTTCAAATACTTTCATCTTCTCATAAACTCCAGTACTGCATCAGTGATCGGACTACTAGTAATCTCTCATGAATATCTAAAGAAACCTTTCCCAAATCCATCAGGTCCAGGAGACTCAGTAGGCTTAATATTGAACATCGTCTTTTTCACCTCCTTTCAAGTATACTCTTTGATAAGTAGGACTTGTTGGTCTACAGTTAGCTTCTTACCGGCAGCGAAAAAACCGTGTGAAGACTTCTTCCTATATGTATCCCCAGTAGCACCTCATAATCTCTTATAATATTGAACAAAGACTTCTGCTATTTTCTCTAGGCTTGTATGGATCTGCTGGTCTTTGTCCTGGATTTGTGTAACTGTTTGAAGTAGTTTTTCTGCTTAATTACCGAATGAAAATACCTAGTATTTTCATCCCCAAGTTTAATCCATGTTGCCTTTGCTTCTTTGCTCAAAAAGCATTTTCTGCTAGATAGCAAACCGTTTTAAATTCCCCCCACATGCCTTCTTTCCTTTTCCTGCAAAACATTGTTTAAAGGATTCGCTTGCAACTGCTCTTGCAAATTTTTAAGTTTTTTCCTGCCTAGATAAGTCTTGAGGATGACTCTAGTTAGGAAGATGATTGAATATGTGTACATGATCTAAGCCTGAAATAGTCTTAAGGATTATTTAGGTAATCTTGAAGAGGTCAATCATGGACATTATCTTCTTGATTTACATAAGTAAGTCTTTTGATAGCCTTTGGAAGGAGAATGTCATATTATCTATATGTTGTTGTATTAACTGAGAATGATTCTATATTAGGTAGTCTATAAGATCTCTTGAGTGTGTGTAAGTAAGGGATTGTATGGGCGGTCTCTTCACAACTCACTCAAGTGAGACTTAGAATCACTTTTGGTTGGAGGATCTCATGTTTATGTGCTTGGTGTGTATCTCGTTATAGGTGGTCTTAAGGATCATTTAGGTGTGCCTAGAGAGGGTGTATGGGCGGTCTCTCTTTGTCTTACTTATGTGAATCTTAGGATAGTTTTTATTAAGGGAATTACATGCTAAAAGTATCTAAGGTGAAGTGAATAGACTTCACTGTAACTGTGAAGAAGTTCATTGTAACAGTGATATTGTTCATTGTAAAGTTTTTCTTAAAAACGTGATAAATTGGCTATGTGATTTCTTATGTATTTCTAAGGTGTTATATGTTGTTCTTATGATTATATTATGGTATTCAAGTCAAAAAGATGCATGTTTCAACTAAATGTACATTTTCATGATTTTATGCATTATGTCATACTTAGTACATGTGTTTGTACTAATTCCATGCTTTTATCTATCTCTAAAGTCATTCATAGGTGAAGGTTCTTTTGGAGAGCTAAGCTTGGATTCGAAGATCGATCAAGCAAGTTTAAGTATGTCCTCATTTGACTCGAGGCATTGATGTCTTTTATTTCCTTTATCATAGTATTGTAATAGACTTAGTACTACTTATTCCTATTGAGTATGGGTTATGTCCCAAGGTATACTTGTGTCTAAGATTTGATGTAATGAGACTTAATATTTCTTATGAGTTTTATATGAAATATATTTTAAAAAGACTTATGGAATGTTTGTGAAATGTTTTAATTCCGCACTACTTTTCATATGTTCATATGCGATGAACGTTATGAAAGGCTTGTACAAGACCTCCGAGAGGTCAAGTACGGCGGTTGCATTCCGAGAACCTCATATCTTCTAGGGTGTGGTTTCACGATGTGACATTCACAGCCAAGTTCTTCTGGTTGTTAGTTTGCCACCGCCTATCTCCGACAGCAGCAGATAATATTCTTATTTGGGATAGAGAGGTACTGGTAGAAGCCTTTGTGGCAGGTCTAGAGATCGACTTCGCGAAGCTTTTGATCATGGTGATACATGAGAGGGATTTCAAGTCCTCCACTACTTACACATTCGCGTGTCTGATCTTCCATCTATGCAGGGATGTCGGAGTTCCCATTTGGCACTGCGATACACTCCGCACTCCGAGTGGCATATTTGATATAGGTATCATCAGGGATGAGGACAATGTAGCGGCACCGCGGAGAGGGACCAGAGTTGAGTTGCAGCCACTGAGTGAGAATTTTGTGAACACCGTATAGTTAGCCTAAGGGGCTGACCCTTCCACTTCAAAGACCGCTGACACCACTCTGGTCGAGTCCTGCCATGCGAATAGTAGAGCACCCATTCCTCCCGGTCTACCCGACCATCCGCAGCATTGGTCCCATTAACGAGGGTTGAGAAGTTAGAGGCCCAGATGGCCACCCTGCTGCATCACATACAGCCTTGGATGCAAAAGTCCATCGTTAAGGCTGAGGACTGGATTTACAAGAGGGTTGCCCATCAGATGGAGCAGAAGATTTAGGCGGTTCAGTAGTGCCTTGATGCATTTGAGTTGTGGATTCTTACATGCCCAGACCCCACCATTGACTTGACTACTCTTCAAGAGGTTGTGGAGAGTTTGCGGGCAGATGTAGAAAACATTATGGAGATGAGGGGGACTGAGCGTGAGACTGTACGCTTCAAGATAGAGGAGGATATTGTGCTTGCTACAGTTTTCACAGCCCCTACTGAGCCGCCTCCTAAGCCACGTAGTCGTGCCAAGATGTACCTTTCGAGCCGCACTACTGAGGGAGAGGATGCTCGTGCTAGGAAGAAGGAACAGAAGGACCTTGAGGCTTCAACGAGAGCTTTTTTGATTGATGAGGAGACCCATCATATAAGGGCTCGAGAGTTATCTGTTTGGGCTTCTAGTTCTAGACCGGAGACCAGTGAGAGGAGCACCACTAATGGTGCAGAGAATATTGTGGGCACCACCGAGAGTGACCTTACTACTGATGTTGTGGGTTCCGGGAAACCGGACCTTTCTACTTGTTGATCGTCGGCGCTATGTGCCCCGGGTTTGCTTCACCTACCACCCTGTACTTGTATTTCTTTAGATGCATTGGGGACAACTGCATGCTATTTTTTGGGGGGTGGGGTAAATGGAAAGTGAGTGTTAAGGTGAAGTCTGAGTAGCCCAACTCACGATCCTATCATCGGGGTTTTCTTGTTTGTGTTCTTTTTCCCAAGAGACTGATTACTTTACTATTGAACCAGCCTATCATAACTTGTACTAAGTATTAAAGAACGAAAAATGAAGCATGATGGCTAAGTATATATGATATCCCGTCCTGAATAAATACTTGCATAAATAGGTGAATATAAGTTGAATGTGTAGGAACTAATCATGACATAGATAGGCACCCACTGCATGACCCTCAAACTAACACCTAAACTGGTAAATCTGATAGGGCAATGAAGTGTCAAAAGAGTGTGAGGAGTTTGAGTTTTCAACTGTTGGTACCGAGCTAAAACTTGCACGGTTGGTCCTGCAAATGGAATCTATGTTAGACGACTAAGAAAGGATCATAGGCCCTAGTTCGAATTAGTAAACATCTGGCCTAAAATAAGTGAACCAAATGAAAGTTATATCACTTTTTGATCCAAATCTGTTGAGCCTATGATAGACCTTTATTTTTACTAACTCATTTTCCCTGGTTTTAATGTGTTGGACCTGGTCCCTACTTTCACATGTGCACCTCGACTTAGGCCAAAAGCCTAAGTTGAGGGTGGTGAATACAAAAACTTACCTCGTCTTATCCCTGACCCAACCTTGGATAATGTGTACCTTGAACCATTGTAAAACCATAAGTTGCGGATGGCTATTATGAGTAATGACCCAAAATTGGGTATGAAAAGAGTTGAAGTGGAAGAGAAAAGAGTAAGAGAGAAAAAGATGTGACTCAGGAAAATTATCAATTGAAAAAAAATGAATGAGTTGAAACAGAAAAAGTAGAGAAAATAAAGAAAAGAAGTGAACCAAAAAAAGGAAAGAGTCATATACACAAAGAAGAAAGAAAAGCAAGACAAAGATGAAAAGAAGTGAAAAGTAGGGCATAAAAGATAATGAAAGAGGTAAGAAGATTGGTTGTACTGTCAAGGAGGGCAAAAAGTCACTAAAATGTACCCATATGTACCATACATGGCCCTTAACCTACATTACAAGCCAAGAAAGTCATATTGTGATCCTAGAAGTCTAATGTGGTGAACTTAAGCAGTGAATATAAGGGAAAGCCTATGGCGACAAGTACTAGATATGTATGAATTTTTTTTTGAGCGCGAGTGTTGAATACAGATCCTTGTACCCAAAGTCAAAATCATTGTGCAAAAAAGGAGGATTTCTTTTGAAGTGAAAGCACTAGTTACAATATCGGAAAGTTGGGACCTTGATGAGAGGCAAAGTAGTGAGGTATTGGTGCATGGTGATTTAGTGTCATGGTCTGATCCACATGAGTTAGCTTGTCTAACCTAAAGAGTGTAAGCATGCACTAAAGAAAAGAAAAGTCGAGATTGAACGCCATGTGATTGTGAAAGCTTAAAAGAGTACACTTTTGTACAAAGTGTTGTTTTGAGTCATAGTGCGTCACTTAAGGACAAACAATGAATTTAAGTTGAGGGTGTATAAGCGGTCGTATCAAGTTAAGAACCCAAGTATTAGGTTGGGATCGATCCCACGAGGAAAATGGTTTAGACTTAACTTTAATGTACAATTACTTTTATTTAGTCAAGTTCTTTCAAAAAATCAAGTAATTAAAGGGGGGGTTTGTGAAACAAACTTCTTTAATATTTCTAAGTAAAACAAATAATAGGAGTAAAGATTTAGTTTTGATCAAGTTGTGAGAGAAACTAGGGTGTATGTGTTCCCCATAGGTTCATAATGTCATATTCCTAGCTATAACAATTCTTCTCGAGTGTTTTGCATGCAAAGTGATAAGTTAAGTATCTCTAAATCCTTGGTCTGGCATTTAGAGAATTTTACCTCGTACCTTGGACCGGATACGTGTGTATAAGCTACTAACCCTTACCTTTACTTTATATTAAGCATCATATTCGATGTATGTCTTAGTTATTATTTTGCACGAATCGAGATTAGCCTATTACATAGTATCCCACTAAATCAATATTGATAATTCATTTTTTATTAACTAGCTCCTTGGTCAGGCAGGTAGCAACAAGGCGAGTTCTAATGTGTGCACTCGTTAAAAAGACTTCTAAACAAAATAATTATCAATGCATGCAATAACCTATATAAGAATTGTTATTAACTTAGATTTACTTTGTTAATTACCCATGGTTCCCACAACCCTAGTTGTGGATTTAATTACCCATACATATAAGAACACAATTCATAGTTTTTAAACTGTGAAACATGAACTTACTTTGACAATTCGAAGAAATCCAGTATCCCCACTTGAAATAACAAGATAAACTTGAAAACCAAGTCCACAAATTGAATTAATGCTATAGTTGCAAAACCCAAACTCCAAACACAAACTAAAACGAAAGTAATAATGTCTAACCCCAACAATGAGGTTTTAAACCCTATTTATCTAAAACATTGTCCTATATTGAAAGGAATTAAAATAAAGAAAGTTGTCTAAAAACGCATCTATAATCGATGACCCCCACCGATGGATCATCGATGAAATGATGGATCATCGACTGCCTCCGTCAGTCCGGACTTTGAATCATTTTCATCCTTCAAATGGCATCCTCTTTGAATCAATCGACGGACCAACAACACGGTCTGTCGATAAATTTATGGTTCGTCGATGCCTTTCATTCAGCCATACTTACAATTTTTTCAATTTTGGGTACTAGGACTATCTCTGATCTCACGATTGAACAGAACGGTCCATCGGTCAATCGACGGACCGTCAATCCTCTCTATAGTCTCACACTTGGTTAGATTTCCCTAAGTTTCTCCAATAGCCTGAACTTCAATCGACTGTCACTGATGTACCATGGTTTTACGGTGCTTTCAATGTTTTTTCCTTAAGTTTAGTGTGTGTTTAGGGCCTTTTTATAGTAATTTTAATGGTTTTTATCTGTGCTTTGTAGGAAAGTCATCCAAAAAAGAAATGCAGAAGATTATGCAGAAGAGGTGACCCACGAAGCCATTGATGGCCCATCGTTCCATTGATGGTCCGTAGGTGGTGCTCGATGACTGGACGTCCAAGCATCTGAAAGCAACTCAGGGAATTCTGACCAAGTGTGGGGATACGGAAGGATAAACAATCCTTCGACTGACTGACGGACTGTCCTAGCAAACCGTAGATCAGATCAGAGATTAGTCCCAGTACCCAAAGTTGAAGAAAAACTAAGTGTGGAATGACGGAGGCATCGACGGACCATAAGTGTATCGACGGACCATGTTGTTGGTCTGTCGATTGGATCAGAGAAGATGCAAGGATGAAGGCTGAAGAAGATGATAAGTCTGGACCGATGGAGGCAGTCGACTGTCCGTCATTTCATCGACGGACCGTCAGTGGTGTTGTCGATTAAAGATACGTTTCTGAATAGACTTTCCTTATTTAAAACTCCTTTTAATTTAGGGCTTTATTATTATAAATAGGGTTAAAAACCTCATTTTTTGGGTTAGACTTTTTGTTATTTTTCATACTCTTGTTATTGGAAGTTTGGGAATTACTTCAAGTTTTCGGAATTGATTCTCAAGATATTTTCGTTAATTCAAGTGTTATTTCTGGATTTTCTTGAAACTTGTCAAAGTAAGTATATGAACTCTTGTTTAACAACCATGAATTGTGTATTTCTAAGCATGGGTAACTAAATCCACAACTAGGGTTGTGGGAACCATGGGTTATTAACAAGTTAAAACTAGCTAAATAACAATTCTAGAATAGGTTCTTGCATGTATTGATAATTCTTTCGTTTAGAAGTCTTTTTAACGACTGCACGCATTAAAACTTGCCCTATTTCTACTTGCCGGACCAAGGAGGTAGTTGATAGGAAAAGAATTATCAACATAGATTTAGTATACAATATTTAATATGCTAGTTTCGATTGGTGTAAAGTAGTAACTAATCCATACGTCGAATATGATGCTTAATATAAGGTAAAAGGTAAGGGTTAGTAATTTAAGCACACGTAGCCGGACCAAGTTGCGGAGTGAAATTCTCTAGTTGCCGGACCAAGGAATTAGAGATACATAACTTACCACTTTGCATGCAAGAGACTAGGAAAGAATTGTTATAGCTAGGATTACCGCATTATGAACCTATGGTAACACTTAAACCCTACTTACTCTCATCAGTTGATAAATACCAAAGTTTTAATTTTGCTACTTGTTTTACTTAGAAATAATTGAACACTTTTGTTTCACAAACCTCCCCCCCCCCTCATTTAGTTAACTGTTTTTGGAAAGGACTTGACTAAATAGACGTAATCATAGACTAAAGTTAAGTCTGAACCATTTTCCTCGTGGGATCTACCCCAACCTAACAATTGGGTTCTTTACTTGATACGACCTCTTATACTTCTTTAGGGAAGTATAATTTGAGCGTATCATATTTTAGGGCCGCTATCGGGGAAAGTGGATATTAGATTAACTTTAAAGTGCAATTACAAAATTTTAGTCAACAATTTCCTAGTTTTACTTTTTTCTTTGTTTTTTGTGTATTTCAGGTCTAGCTCTAGTGTATTCCAAGTACACAGAGTCGAGGAAAACCAGTGCTTCCATTTGATCCAGAACTGAACCATACACTCCACAGAATGAATGATCCACACAATCTTGCTAATGTTGGTGATGAAATTAACTGTCAACCTCCTCCACGGATTGATGATCATAATCATGTGATCGTGGAGAACCCTGGTGAGGGCGCTATGAGGAGACAACCTCCTTCCCCACGCCCTCAAGAGTGTTATCGGGGCAATTTCAACATCGCCGACTCGGATGGACCTCTTGTCCAACCTCCTTTACCACAAGGTCATTCATTCGTGGTAACTAGTAGCTTGATGCAGATGCTCACCGCTAGAGGTTTCTTTTCGGGGATACCATCTGAGGATCCATAAGATCAAATCGTCAAACTGAGGTCGGTGTGCAAGAGTTTTGTAGGGAGATCGGACTTAGAAATGGATGTCATCGGGTTAAGGGTGTTCTCTCTCTCACTGACGGGAGAGGCCGCAATTTGATTTACTGAGTTGCTCTATAATTCGATCTATACTTGGGAGAAATTAAGGGATGTGTTCTTATCAAGGTACTATCCGGTGTCGAAAATATCAACCACAAAGATAGAGTGAACAACTTTGTGGCATTGCCTGAGGAGTCAGTAAGTAGTTCCTGGGATAGGATCACCCCATTTGTGAGAAGTGTCCCAAACCACCGCATTGATGATGACTCGTTGAAAGAGTACTTCTATAGGGGCAAGATGATAACAATAAGGCGGTACTCGATACTATTGCGGGTAGTTCTTATGGTGAGTGCACTTATGTAGAGATCGCGGAGAAGTTGGAGAAAATGTCCTGAAACAACAAGGGTTTGAGCACCAGAAAGTCGTACACTGGGAGAAACACTTTTTCAGTGCAAGATACACACAACCCAGCCGCAGATGAGATTCGTGAAGAGATGTATCAAATGAGGACGGAGCTTGGGTTGTTATTGAAACATGTCACTAGGGGTGCAGAGAAAGTGAATTCGGTGAATTATTTGACTAAGCCACCACCGCCGGTAGATGAATTTCACTATGAGAAAGTCTCTTATGCAGTGAATGAGCAGACGGGGGGTTTCCGACGGAACGCCCAAGGATCCTATCAGGAGAATTGGCGCCAAGGTCAAGGAAATCAAGGTCGAAGCTATGGGAATTACAACTGATAGGGTCATTGTGTTTGAGATGGCAACTACAACCGCGACAACAACTTCAACCAGTGTAACTATGGTAATAGAAACGATCGGAGTGGGCCAATGTTCCACCTCAAAATTGGAAAGTTTCTCCTAGGGATGGTGGATGTAGTATGGCGCGAGTTGAGGATATGTTGCAGAAGATGAGGAGGAGGTTTGATGCTAGTGATGAGCACGCCAAAGAGTTGAAAGGTGATTTAGAGAATATTTGGAAAAAGATGGATGCACATGCAATCTATATCAAGCATTTTGAGTTGCAAATGGCCCAATTGTCTTCTACTGTGAAACCACGTCAACCAAGTACTCTTCCTAGTAATACCGTCCAAAATCTGAAAAATGATGGACACTGTATGGAAGTCACTACTCAAGGGGGTAAGCAAACCATTGATCCACCTATACCGTCTGGCATAGAAGATGAAATGAGAGGAGATGATGTGGTAGAGGAAGTTAGTGGTGAGTTGGTATACAAATCGGGGAAAGAAGCTGAGATACCCTAAAAGGTGACTCCCATTCCAATACCACTACCTCCATTCACGCAAAGATTGGTGAAAAGACCGATGATGATAAATATCAGTGTTTTATTACTATGTTGAAACAGTTTTCCATCGATGTCCCTTTGATAGAAGTTGTTGAACAAATGCCCGGTTACGCCAAGTTCATGAAAGATATGGTCACTAAGAAGATATTGGTTAGTTTTGAGAATGATGAACAGATACAACATTGTAGTGCTATTGCTACAAGGTCTCTTGTGCAAAAGAAAGAAGATCTGGGTTCTTTCACTATTCCATGTACAATCGGGTTGTTACACTTTGTTAAAGCATTATGTGATCTTGGGGCAAGCATAAATCTCATGCCTCTCTCTATTTACAAGAAGTTGGGTTTGGGTGACCCAAAGCCCACTGCGATGTGGATACTGATGGCCGATCGAACGGTGATGAGGCCTATTGGGATACTCCATGATGTGCTAGTGAAAGTGGAGTCATTTATTTTTCCGACCGATTTTGTGATTCTTGATTGTGAGGTGGTTTGAGGTGCCTATTATTCTTGGGAGGTCGTTCCTTGCTACCGGTCGTGCCTTGGTTGACATGGACAAAGGGCAGATGAAGTTTTGGTTGAACAATGAAGAAGCGACTTTCAACATTTGTAGGTCCATGAGGCAGAGTGGTGAGCTCCAATTGGTATTTGCGATATTCTACAAGGTTGAGAGTTCGTCCGAGGTACAAATAGAAGAGCGACTTGGTGTTGAGGCACTAGCAGTAGTGATCATGAATTTGAGAGTGATTGTATCGAAGAGTATGGGTCATTGGTTGCGACACTTGATCGAGGTGATATTCGGTGCAAACCAAAGAAATGGAGTTAGATATGAAACATCGCGAGTCTCCACCCACGAAACCATCTATTGAGGAGGCCCTAAAATTGGAGCTTCACGCTCTACCACCTCATCTGAGGTATGTTTTATTGGGAAAAGGTGACACTTTGCCGGTAATCATTGCATCGGATTTGAATGTGGAGCAAGTGGAGTGTCTTGAGAGGTGTTGAAGAGGTTCAAACGAGCCATTGGTTGGACTATTACGGACATTATTGTGATTCCACCCGGTATTTGTTCACAAAAATTCCAACTCATGCCCAATCATAAGCCAAGTATAGAGCATCAAAGACGGTTAAATCCACATATGCAAGAGGAAGTGAAGAAGGAGATTATTATGTGGTTGGATGTCGGGCCCATATATTCGATTGCCGATAGTATTGGGTTTGTCATGTTCAGTGTGTGCCCAAAAAAAGGGGAATGAATGTGGTCCCTAATGAGAAGAATGAGCTGGTTCTAATAAGGCCGGCGACCGGATGCAGAGTTCGTATAGATTACCGGAAGTTGAATGCATGGACAGAAAGACCCCTTTTCGATACCCTTCATGGATCAGATATTGGATAGGCTTGCAGGAAAGGGGTGGTATGGTTTTCTTGATGGGTATTCGGGTTACAACCAAATATTTATTGCACCGGAGGGTCAAAATAAAACCACCTTTACTTGTCCTTATGGAACTTTTGCGTTCAAGAGAATGACTTTTAGGTTGTGTAATGGATCGTCTACTTTTCAGAGATGTATGATGTATATATCCTCCGATATGGTGGAAGACATTAGTGAGGTATTTATGGATGATTTTTCAGTGGTTGGCGACTCCTTTGAGCATTGTTTGAATCACTTGTCCGAGGTTCTCAAGAGGTGTGAAGATTTCAACCTTGTGCTAAATTAGGAAAAATGTCACTTCATGGTGAAAGAAGGTATTGTATTGGGTCATCGCATCTCAGAGAAGGGTATAGAGGTTGATCGAGCCAAAGTTAAAGTCATAGAGAGACTACCTCCACGCATCTCTGTAAAAGGTGTGAGGAGTTTTCTTGGGCATGCGGGCTTCTACCGGAGGTTTATTAAGGATTTTTCAAAAAAAGCACATCCTCTGTGCAAATTAATTGAGAAAGAGTGTAAATTTTATTTTGATGAATCTTGTCTAAAAGCGTCTGGTGATTTGAATGAGAAGTTGGTGTCTACGCCCATTATTATTTCCCCGGATTGAGTAAGCCATTTGAGGTGATGTGTGATGCTAGTGGGGTTGCTCTTGGTGTAGTTTGGGTCAAAGAAGAGATAAAATCCTTCACCCCATTTATTATGCTAGTAAGGCCCTTAATGAAGCTAAAAGAACTATACTGTGACTGAGCAATAGGGCTGGCAAGGGGACGGGGAAGCGGACTGGGGGACGGGACAAAGGGGGACGGGGAGAGGGGATTTGGACCGGGACCTGGATTGGGGGGACCGGGATTGGGGGGACAAAAATAGTTCCCATCCCGTCCCAGTATATATACGGGATGGGATGGGTTATGGGGGGACGAGACAGGACGGGACGGGGATTTTTTTGTTATTAAATACTTATATATTTGTATTGAAATTATACGTCTTTACCTAATAAATTTTAAATTTAATTTTTGATTTTCAAATATCAAAATAAATTTTCAAATTTCAAGATTCATGTTTCGAATTTCAAGTTTCAACTTAAAATTTTAAATTTCAAATTTTAGAAGTTTAAATTTGTAATTTAAATATTTTAAAGTAATGTGAATTGAAAACTTTAAATTAAGTATTTTAAAGTTAGTTTAGTACTTTAGTTAGTTTAGTACTTTAGTATATATTTAATTGTATATATTAAAATTAAAATGCAAAACAATAATTGTAAAAAGAAAAACTTGAACAAAAGTTAAAACCTTAAAATTTATTCAATAGAACTTAGAAGTTACAATTGACAAATATTAGTGGCGTAACTAATCTACTCAGCCACCTTCTAGGAAGGGTTCTGTTTCAATTAGTTCTCATACGTAAACACTTACACCCTACTTACTCTCATCAGTTGATAAGAAGTAAAGCGGTCGTATCAAGTAAAGAACCCAACTAATGAGGTTGGGATCGTTCCCACGAGGAAAATAGTTTAGGCTTAACTTCAATATATTATTACTATTGTTCGGTCAATTACTTCCTTGGAAAGCAAAAATGATAAAAAGGGGGGTTTTCTATTTCTAAATAAATGAAAATAACTAGCGAAATTAAACGAGACAACTAACAGCTTCAAATGTTGGAGTTTAATCAATTAATAAAAGTAACTAGGGTTTACGTGTTCTCCACAGGTTCATAACTTGATAATTCTAACTATAACAATTCTTTCCTAGTATCTTGCATGCAAAGTGATAAGTTATGTATTTCTAAATCCTTTGTCCGACATCTAGAGAATTTCACTCCGCACCTTGGTCCGGCTACGTGTGTTGCTATACTAACCCTTACCTTTACCTCATATTACGCATCATATTCGATATTTGACTAAGTTATTACCTCGTACCAATTAATACTAGCCTAATAGATAGTATACACTAAATCTATGTTGATAATTCTTTTCATATTATCTACCTCCTTGGTCCGACAAGTAGCATTAAGGCGATTTCTAACGTTGGTCATCCGTTAAAAAGACTTCTAAGCGAAAGAATTATCAATACATGCAAGACACTATTCTAGAATTGTTATTTTAGTTAGGTTTTACCTCATTATTCACCTATGGTTCCCACAACCCTAGTTATGGAGTTTAGTTACCCATAGTCATAATCACAATATTCAAATATGTAATATAAGAATTCATGCACTTACTTCAATGAGAAAGAATAAAATCTAACAGTTCACGTGATTAATCAACAAAAATCACCAACGATCAATTACTGCAATTAATTGAAGACTAAAGATTCTCCAAAAGTATAACAATAATCACCAAGTCTAACCCACAAAAGAAGCTCAAATAACCAAGAGTCTAACAAAGAGTCTAAAAATAATCAAGAGTCTAACAAAGAGTTTAAAAATAATCAAGAGTCTAACCCCAAAAATGAGTTTTTCGAACTATTTATAAAAAATAAAAACCTAATTAAATAAGAACTCTATTTGCTGGAAATCTGTCAAAATGCGGTTGAGTCGACGGACCTCGCGACGGATCGTCGTTGTCACGACGTGCCGTCATGGACTCCGTCGTCCCATACTTATGCAATTTCTTCTGCTGCTCTCATCATTACCCTCGACGGCAGGTATGACGGATCATCACAGGCACAACAGTCCGTTGGGGGTATCCATTCCATAACACTTGAACTCTTGGAATTTGGGTACTGCGACTACTTCTCTGATCTTCATGACGAACCAGCAGGATGGACCATCATGGCTACGATGGTCCGTCACGCATTCCGTAACCCCACACTTGGTCAGACTTCCCCATCTTCCTTCAACAGCTGCACTACGAGTCCACTTACGGGCCGTCACGGGCACGACGGATTGTCACAAGCTCCGTAGGTGGTACTTTTCTGCATTTCTTGCTCAAAAACATCCTCATTCATCTTTTAGACAAATTTCCTGCAGATAAAGAGAAACTTACATAAAAATTAATACAAAAAGGCTTTTGGACACACTAAACTTAAGGAAAAAGCATTAAAAATACCGTGAAACCACGGTATATCAACACCCTCAACTTAAATTCGTTGTTTGTCCTCAAGCGACGCACTATGACTCAATACAAAATCTTTGTACAATAGTATTCATGTTTTATCTTTCGCAATCATTTGGCTATCAATCCTGATCAGTCTCATCATATTTATGCATGCTATCACTATTAGGCTTAAATTATGTGGAATCAGACCATGACACAGACTCACCATGCAGTAACACCTATCCTCTTCATATTCTCACCGAGGTGCTAATATTTTTTGTATTGCAACTATTGTCCTCACTTCAAAACAACATCCTCATTTTTCACACAATGATTTCAGTTTTAGTATAAGGATTACTTTTTAACACTCACTCTCAGAACATTCACACTCATTCATACATATTGTCATAAGCTTGCCCTTATTTTCACTGCTTTAAGTTCGCTATACAACTCTTAGGATCACAATAGGACTTTCTTAGATCGTAACATAGGCTCAGGGTCAGGTAGGGTATATTTAGGTATACTTTAGTGACTTTTTGCCCTCCTTGACATATCGGCTAAACATACCACTTTTTATCATTTTATTTCGCCAAGTTTCTCATATTCTTTCACCTTGCTTTTTTCCCTTCTTTCTTCATTTGTGTAAGTGACTCTCTTCTTTTCTTGCTTGTATTTCTTGTATTTTTTTATTTTTTTTCNACGAATTCTTGAGTCACTTTACTTTTGTTCTTTCTCTCTCTTTGTTCTTTCAACCCCACTTTCCAGAGCATTCCTCATAATAGCCACCTTCAACTCATGGCTTTGCCATGAGTCTAAGTACACAATACCCAAAGTTGGGTCAGGGCCATAAAAAGG
>NC_028639.1:15995957-15997398 GCF_001406875.1 Solanum pennellii
ATCCTTTGCAATCATTTGGCTATCAATCCCGATTAATCTCATCAAATCTATGCATGCTATCACTATTAGGCTTGAATTTTGTGGGATCAGAACATGACACAGACTCACCATGTATTAACAACTATCCTCTTCAATTTCTCACCGAGGTGCTAAAAATTCCGGTATTGCAACTAGTGTCCTCACATTAAAACAAAATCCTCATTTTTCACACAATGATTTCAGTTCGAGTATAAGGATTACTTTTCAACACTCGCTCTCAGAACAAAGTCACACTCATTCATACCTATTGCCATAAGCTTGCCCTTATTTTCACTGCCTTGAGTTCGCTATACAACCCTTAGGATCACGATAGGACTTTCTTAGCTAGTAACATAAGCTCAAGGTCAGGTAGGGTGTATTTAGGTATACTTTAGTGACTTTTTCTTGACATAACGGCTAAACGTTCCACTTTCTATCATTTTATCTCGCCCAGTTTGTCATATTCTGTCACCTTGCTATTTTCTCTTCTTTTTCATTTGTGCATGTGACTGTCTTCTTTTCTTGTTTGTAATTCTTTTATATTTTTCTTTTTCTTTACTTTTCTTTCAACGAATTCTTGAGTCACTTTACTTTTATTCTTTCTCTCTCTTTGTTCTTTCAACCCCACTTTCCAGAGCATTCCTCCTAATAGCCACCCTCAACTCATGGCTTTGCCATGAGTCAAGGTACACAATACCCAAAGTTGGGTCAGGGCCATAACGAAGATTGTTCATGCATTAGCCACCCTCAACTTATGCTTTTGGCATAAGCTGAGGAGCACATGTCAAAGGAGGGACCAGGGCCAACACATTGTTCCCAGAAAAGATCAGTTGAGGTGAAAAAGAAAGGTCTAGTTTAAGCTCAAATCATTTGGATCAAAGAAGGATTAGTTTCATTTGGTTTTTTCTTTGATTTAGGCTAAAAATGGGCTATATCGAATANAAGGGCCTATGATCCTTTCCTAATTGTCTATTACAACTTACTTTTAGCAGGACTAACCAGGCAGGTTCTAGCTCAGTACCAATAGTGGACTATTAAAATTTCCTCACATTCACTTGACATCTCATCACTATACCAGATTATCAGACACCTAGTTCGAATTTTAGACTTAGGGTCATGCAGTGGTGTACCTCTATGTCATGCTTAGAGCCACACATTTATAAATTACTATGACTAGTCATGCAACATTTTCATTTTATCATGATATCATTTTAGCCATCATGCTTCAGAATTAACTATGTACACAAGATATAGACATGTCGGTTCAACAAAAAAAGTAATCAGTCTCTTGGGGAAAAAGAACACAGGCAAGAAAACTCCAAAAGAGGATAGTGAATTGGGATACTCAGACTTCACCCTAGCACTCACTTTCCATTTACCCCACCCCCAACAAAAAGACATGCAATTGTCCCCAATGCATAAA
>NC_028639.1:15997501-16004132 GCF_001406875.1 Solanum pennellii
ACAGCACTATCAGCAGTGCCTCCCGCTATCTCCACATTTCTGGAGCTAGATGCCCCAGCAGCTAACTCTACTACCCTCATCTGAGGCGCCTCCTCATCAGCAAGCGAGGCTCTCCTCGCAGCCTCCATCCCATGGCACTCCTTCTTCCATGCTCGAGCCTCATCCTCCTCTCGACCCCTACGCCTCTTGGCATGCTCTCAAGGGGGAGGTGGTGGAATCTCAGAAGTGGCGAATAAGGCCGCCATCACTATGTCTTCAGCAGGCTGTGCAGAAGGGGCCTCAGACTCGGGAACCCTAGCCTCTAAGATCATATCGATGTCTGCACGAAGACTGTCGACCGCAGCCTGAAGGGTCGACACATCCACCTGAGTGGTTGGCCGGGCTAGCACCCGCAACTCAAAAGCGTCCAAGCGCTGATGAACCTCAGCGATCTTCCACTCTGTGTGTGGACCATTCTTAGCTCCAATCGCTCTTTTGCCTCAGCAATAGACCTCTGCATCCAAGGCTGGATGTGATGCAGAAGTGTAGCCATCTGTGCCTCTAATTTCTGGACCCTAGCAAGCGGGACCAGGGCAGGGAAAGGGGATGAGCGAGATGAGCTCGGGGCAGTGCTACTACCCGGGATAGACTCGACCGGGGTAGTGTTAGTGGAAGCTGCCTGCGTAGCCGTGTGGGCCTGTGCTACCATATCAGCCAGATTGTCAACAAGTGGAGGCAACTCTGGGCGGGGCCCTCTGCGTGGAGCCAACTCATTGGCCTCATCCCTGATGAGGCCGATGTCAACAGTGCCCAGCGGGGTCTTGAGCTAATCAACGTGCCATATAGGCACACCTGCGGACCTGCATAGAGAAAATATCATGCACGGGAAAGGGTAAGTAGTTGTGACCTTAAAAGCCCTCTCGTGCATGACCGCCTGTAGAAGCCACGCAAAGTCCACTTCAAACCCGGCTATCATCGCCGCCATCAGTACTGCACGATCCCATGTGACTATATTATCAGCGACTATGGGGGAAAGGCAGTGGCGGACAATCAACCATAGAAACTTCGTCGTGAAGGTCAGGTTGATGGCTCCCTTCGGCTCGGTCACCCAGTCAGCACCCTCTCCATCAACAGACAAGTGTAGGGCCATCCACCTCTTGGTGGTCTCTCTCAGCGATGGCTCACGCAGGAATTGGCCATCTTTGACAATTTGCCATCGGTAGTCAAATCCGGCGGTGAGAGGGGTCCGGTTGGCATCAACATCCTCGCTGTATAAATACCGGCGGATGGCAGGCAGGGAGATATCAACATGAATGCCACGTACTCGGACCTGCTCCAGTGGGGCCTGTTTGGCGGGGGTAGCCCGCCTATCAATCTGTGATCTGAGAGTAGCTAAGAGGCGTAGAACTCTCAGACCAATTCTTCACTATAACGGTCCAACGAACGCGCTGTCCACTCCAATCGATGTCTGGTGAAGAGATTGTGGATCTCTGGCATAGTTGGGAGACTTGCTGTAAGGACCCGCCGCTCCAATGTAAGTGTTCGTGTCATGAATCCTTTGTCATTAAGAAACTTTGCATTGGAATAGACTTGATACTACCCGTAGACACACCACTTGTTGGGCTGGTCGGCAACCGGGGTGAGAGCACGAGTCGGTGAACCGGGTGTGGATTCCGAGCTGTCAGCCTCATCAGATGAGGCAGACTGTGCAGCGGTGGCGGGTGCAGGGACCTCAGCAGATCCGGAGGCTTTCTCCGACCACGAAACTCCTAAGGATCCAGACGCTCCTTTTTCATTAGTAGCTGACCCAGAAGGTATGCCGGTCAGTGTGCGCTCCTTATTAGACTAGGAGGAGTGACTACGCCGTACGCCACCTTTTTGGGTGTGGCTCTGGCAGCACGTGCAGCTCGGGATGGGTAGGAAGTGCCTGGGGGCACGTACTCGGGGTCACGCTCATCATCAAAGCCAATGACCAGGCGGGCAGACGGGGTGACAGACTTCGATCTTGTTTTGGTGCCATAATAGATAGTACCTGTAAAGAATCATTATTAGTACCAGAAGGAGCAAACAAGACAAGCAAAACAACACAAAATAAATAAAAGAGTTAAGATGTAATGACATTTCTATAGTAACAGTGAAACACGACGGACCAGGTGATGGCTCGTCATGAGTACGACGGACCGTCATGGGGTCCGTCATGTCTTACTTAAACTATGTTTATGTGGAGAACCCTAAAGGAAAGTATTTGACAAGTATGACGGTATATGCAGGACGGACCGTTATGATTATGACGGTCCGTCAGCGATGTCCATCGTGGGACACTTAGAAAAAAGTATGGAGACCCTTAGGAAAGGGGTCTTTGACCGTCATGATGGTTATGCAGGACGGTCGTCGTGGGCATGACGGTACGTCGTAGATGTCCGTTGGAGGACACGTAGAAAAAGTGAGAGACCCTTAGGAATATAGGGCATCTGACCGTCATGATGGTATGTGCAGGACGGACCATCGTGGGAATGACGGTCCGTCGCATTTGTCCGTTGGAGGACACTTAGAAAAAGTGAGAGACCCTTAGGAACAGGGTCTCTGACGACCAGAATTGTTGTGCAGGACGGACCGTCGTGGGAATGACGGTCCGTCGCATGTGTCAATTGGAGGACACTTAGAAAAAGTGAGAGACCCTTAGGAACAGGGTCTCTGACAACCAGAACGGTTGTGCAGGATGGACCGTCGTGGGAACGACGGTCCGTCACATGTGTCCGTTGGTGGACACTTGGATAAAATTGGACAGTGGGGTGTTAGGGATGTTGGAACGGACCCAATGATGGTACGTCATGGATACGACGGTCCGTCATCGGGGTCTCGTTCTGTCATTCAGTGGCAGAACTGGGGATGCCCCATTCATCCCTATGACCCAAATGTAATTGTTAGTGTTTTAAACTACAATTGTCTAACCCAAATACCTAGTAAACTAGCAATGCTAAAGCACCTATTTCTAGAATTTTAACAAGGCAATTTTGAAGATTCTCAACCTAGGTCAGACAGAATATGTATTAAAGAATGAACCCATCAATAAGAAATAGGCTAATACTAATTGATAAACAAAAATGCAATGTAAATGGGTAGAAATCAGAGACACACACCTCAGAATTTGAGAAAAACAAGCGAGGAAGGTACTTAGTGATCAAGTAAAGAACCACAGCGGCAGACTCCGACTAGTAGATAGTGAATTGTAGGAATTTGGGAATTCGGGAAAATGTTGTAAGAGAGGGGGGTTATGAACTTGGAAGTTTAAAAGGGAGGGAAATGGGAGAAAGAGGGAAGGAATGGGTGAAATGAAGGGGGTGGGGGTTTTAAATGTGAAGAAAAGGAATGGGTGAAATGAAGGGGGTGGGGGTTTTAAATGTGAAGAATTTATAATTAAAAAAAAAACCAGTCGGGTCGGGTCGGGTACGCTTCATTAATGATGCGACGAGTCCCCGACGACGGTCCGTCGTCGTTGCGACGGTCGTCGTTGGTTCCATCGTGTGTGCCCTAGTTTTGAAAATAACAGAAAGACGTACCTGGCATGACGGATTCATGCAACGGTCCGTCGCATGCATGACGGTCTGTCGAGGTATCCGTCAGCGACTGCTGCAGAGTGATTTTCTGCAGAATTTCCTGGTGATGTGCCTGCAAATTTAAAACCCATTAGTAGAAAATGCTACCATTACTAAAAAGAAAAACTATAAGTATTGGGTTGCCTCCCAACAAGCGCCTGATTTAACATCCCGGAACGAATGAGGACACTTGATTACTCAGCCTTCATCAAGATGGTATGCCTTGATTCCTTCATTCGCCGACTCAGCATGCCCAAAATAGGGTTTCATTCGTCGTCCATTTACCTTAAACTTCTCACCCTCCTTGGTTTTCAACTCAACTTCTCCATGAGGGAGTAGTTGGGTAATCAAGTAGGGGCCAGTCCATTTGGACTTGAGCTTGCCCGGAAACCAACACGATCTACAATTGTATAAAAGTACCAAATCCCAATCATAAACTCTCGTTTTTCACTTTGTAGGTCATGGTGCTTCTTCATCTTTTCTTTGTAGGATATGGCAGATACCGATTGGAGCTCACCACTCTGCCTCATGGACCTACGAATGTTGAAGGTCGCTTCATCATTGTTCAACCGAAATTTCATCTGCCCCTTTTTCATAACTAAGGCTCTACCCGTAGCAAGGAATGGCCTCCCAAGAATAATAGGCACTTCAAAATCGACTTCACAATCAAGAATAACAAAATCTTCCGGAAATATGAACGACTCCACTTTTACTAGCACATCATGGAGTATCCCTATAGGCCTTTTCACTGTTCGATCGGCCATCAGTAGCCGCATCGCAGTGGGCTTTGGGTCACCCAAACCCAACTTCTTGTAAATCGAGAGGGTCATGAGATTTATGCTTGCCCCCAGATCACATAATGCTTTCACAAAATGTAATGACCCTACTATACAAGGAATAGTGAATGCACCCGGATCTTCTTTCTTTTGTACGAGAGATCTTGTAGAAATAGCACTTCAATGCTGCATTCTATCATCATCCTCGAAAGTGACCGATCTTTTCTTTGTAACCAGATCTTTCATACAGTTGGCATAACCGGGCATTTGTTCTAGAGCTTTTACCAAAGGGACATTGATAGAAAGTTGCTTCAACATTGTTATAAAACGCCGATATTTACCATCCTCGGTCTTTTTCCCTAATCTTTGAGGAAAGGGGGGTGTAGGCATGGGAATTACCTTTATAGGTACTTCAACATCTTTTCCAGTGCTATCTTCTACATCACCCCACTACCCTCTACCACTGTATCATTATCCTTTCTCACCTTTTCCTCATAAGACGGCATAGGTGGGTCAATGGTTTGCTTACCACCCCGAGTAGTGATTGGCATACAGTGTGCATCATTTTTCGGATTTTGGAGAGTGTTGCTAGGAAGAGTGCCTGGTTGTCGTGTGTTCACAGTTGCAGATAATTGGGCCATTTGCAACTCGATCTGCTTAATCGATATTGCATGTGTATCGATTTTCTGCCCAATACCCGCTAAATAACTCCTTAACTCTTTAATGTGCTCATCATTAGCATCGAACCTCCTCATCATTTTGTGCAACATATCCTCAACTCGCGCCATACTACCTCCACCATCCCTTGGACTAACTTCATGATTTTGAGGGGGAACATAGGGCCCATTTCTATCATTTCTATTACCATAGTTACCCCCGTTGAAGTTGTTGTCACGGTTGTAGTTTCCATATCGGACAAAATGACCCTCACGGTTATAATTACCATAGATCCGACCTTGGTTCCCTTGACCTTGGCACCAATTATCCTGATTAGAGCCTTGGCACTCGGTCGGAAACCCCCCGTCTGCTCATTTACCGCATAAGAATCCTCCTCATATTAGCACTCATCATTTTGTGGCGGTGGTTTCGACAAGTAGTTGACTGCACCTATCATTTCTGCACCCCTAGTGACATGTTTTAATACCAACCCAAGCTCAGTCTCATATGAGCCATCTCTTCACGAATCTCATCTGTGGCCGGGTTATGAGTGGATTGCACTGCAAAGGTATTTCTCCCTGTATCTGACTTCCTAGTACTCCAAGCTTTATTGTTCCCGGAGATTTTCTCTAACTT
Source organism: Solanum pennellii (assembly GCF_001406875.1). Taxonomy (NCBI): domain Eukaryota; kingdom Viridiplantae; phylum Streptophyta; class Magnoliopsida; order Solanales; family Solanaceae; genus Solanum; species Solanum pennellii. The sequence continues at coordinate 16,003,146 of NC_028639.1, forward strand.
TTCAGCAATCTCAGCATAAGGACACTCCCCATAAGAACCACCTGCTATAGTATCCAACACCGCTTTATTATTATCATCCTGTCCCCGATAGAAGTATTCCTTCAGTGACTCATCATCTATGCGTTGATTTGGGATGCTTCTAAAAAACGAGGTGAATCTATCCCACGAACTACTAACTGACTCTCCTGGTAGTGCCACAAAGTTGTTTACTCTGTCTTTGTGGTTTAGTTTCTTGGAGACCGGGTAGTAGATTCCTAAGAAAACGTCCCTTAGGTGGTTCCAAGTGAAAATTGAGTTGTAAGGGAGCTCAGTGAACCAAATAGCAGCCTCTCCCGTTAGTGAGAGAGGAAACACTCTTAGCCCTATTACATCCAAGTCCAAGTCAGGACTCCCTACACAACTTTTACAAACTGCCCTTACCTTAGCTATATGGGCATGTGGATCCGGAGAAGGTAGCCCTGAAAACAAACCTCTAGCAGTGAGCATTTGTGTCAGGCTACTAGTTACCACAAAGGTGTGTCCTGGTGGTAGAGGAGGCAAGACAAGTGGCCCATCGGAGTCTGCTATATTGTCATAGCCTCTGTAGTATTCTTGGGGCCGTGGAGCGGGACTGTGTCCCCTCTGTTAGTTTTCACCCGGAGCATCGGGTAACAACTGACCATGAACATCAACCGGAGCTGGGATGTTGTGGTTTGTATCATCATCATTAATTCCCAAGTTTCGATTCATGTTGCGTAGTGTACGCTCTAATTTGTGATCGTAGGGAAACAAGGGTTCTCTTCCACTCCATGTATTTGGCATACAAGGAAGATGGTTCTGCAAGAATCAAAAACAATAAAACTTGATACACTCAAACTTTGATACGCTCAAACTTACTTCTCAAATAAGAAGTAAAGCGGTCGTATCAAGTAAAGAACCCAACTAATGAGGTTGGGATCGTTCCCACGAGGAAAATAGTTTAGACTTAACTTCAATCTATTATTACTA
>NC_028639.1:16004885-16006642 GCF_001406875.1 Solanum pennellii
CCTATGGTTCCCACAACCCTAGTTATGGAGTTTAGTTACCCATAGTCATAATCACAATATTTAAATATGTAATATAAGAATTCATGCACTTACTTCAATGAGAAAGAATAAAATCCAACAGCTCACGTGATTAATCAACAAAAATCACCAACAATCAATTACTCCAATTAATTGAAGACTAAAGATTCTCCAAAAGTATAACAATAATCACCAAGTCTAATCCACAAAAGAAGCTCAAATAACCAAGAGTCTAACAAAGAGTCTAAAAATAATCAAGAGTCTAACAAAGAGTCTAAAAATAATCAAGAGTCTAACCCCAAAAATGAGGTTTTTTGAACTATTTATAAAAAATAAAAACCTAATTAAATGAGGACTATTTGCTGGAAATCTGTCAAAACGTGGCAGGGTCGACGGAACTCGCGACGGATCGTCGTGGTCACGACGGGCCGTCATGGACTCCGTCGTCCAATACTTATGCAATTTCTTCTGCTGCTCCTTTCATTACCCTCAACGGCAGGTATGACGGATCGTCACAGGCACAACGGTCCGTCGGGGGTATCCGTTCCGTAACACTTGAACTCTTGGAATTTGGGTACTGGGGACTACTTCTCTAATCTTCATGACGAACCAGCAGGACGGACCGTCATGGCTACGACGGTCCGTCACGCATTCCGTAACCCCACACTTGGTCAGACTTTCCCATCTTCCTTTAGCAGCTGCACTACGAGTCCACCTACAGGCCGTCACAGGCACGACGAACCGTCACAAGCTCCGTAGGTGGTACTTTTCTGCATTTCTTGCTCAAAAATCTCCGCATTCATCTTTTAGACAGATTTCCTGCAGATAAAGAGAAACTTACATAAAAATTAATACAAAAAGGCTTTTGGACACACTTAACTTAAGGAAAAAGCATTAAAAATATCGTGAAACCACGGTACATCACCCGCCATAACTGTTCTGAAAGGTTGCAACTTTCAGGAACAGATAGTACCATTTGAAAGGTTGCAAACTTTCATTAATGGTTGTGTGAATTCTGAAAGGGTTGCAATTTTTCGAAACCTATTCTTCTTGCCTATAAATACCACTCATTCTTCAGAATATTTCCTTACGAATTTTCTGATCTACTTCTTCTTCTTCTGCACACATTTTTATTCGTGTACTTTCCTGTTGTAGATTGATTCGCTAACAGTAGAGTTTTTGGTTGCAATTTATATTCCAAATCAAACATCGGATACCATAGGGGAATAATTTCCTTAAGGGGACACTGTGAGTTCAGTGGACTTGATTTTTTTTATTTAAAAAGGGGTTTTAGATTCTGCTACGTTTTTTACAGATTTTAGTTTTTTGAATTAAATTTATGTTCATCTCTCTTACTGGTTCTATAAATTTCAGTTACTTCGTGTTTCTGAACAATTTATTAAAATCAGTAATTTCTGGTTTTATAACACAGATTGGCAACACTCTTTTAGGATAAGAATGTATCTACTAATTGGACATTAAATATGATGACCTTTTGATTGATTTTTTACCTATATATAGAGATATCATTCACCATTGTAAGACACAATTGAATAAGAAGAAAAGTCGTGTCTTACATCTAATTCTCTTGTCTTCTTCTCTTTATACTTATAGTGCTTTGAGCTTGATTTTGTAACACGTTATTAGCACGAATATGCTTGTATTAAGCCAACTCCTCCTCCAAAATAATAATAATAATAATAATAATAATAATAATAATAAAACTCCAAAATAATAAT
>NC_028639.1:16019142-16020805 GCF_001406875.1 Solanum pennellii
TATTTATTTGAATAGATTGGATTGATTTGGAAGCCCAACGAAAAGGGAAGACTAAAGTCCCGGAGTGACTGTTCGATAAATTGAGGCTAGTGGATTTCTAAACTCTTGTTAAGTGTATGAAATGCGTGTATTTCCTTGTGGTATATGTGTGGGAGTAATGGGAATTGGTGATGGGTTGACTTGTCCACGTTGATTAATTCTAATGATGAAAACAAAGGGTAATAAAAGACAATGTGAATAATTGTTTGTGTGTGATGTGTTCATAATAAAAATGGTTTGAAAAGTTTGTTGAATCATTTTTGATGTTCTTGTGAATTATGCAGTGTTATGAAAGTGGTCATATCCTCTTTATTTGTGTGAGCATGTCATTTGCATTATTTTAAGACATGGTTGTGACAAGTGTTATGTGCATTGAGAAAGAATGAGAACTTAAAGAGGATGTACCATTTTGAGGGACGTATCATGCACCGCGATGGATACTATATTTTGAGGAACGTATCACGCGTTACGATGGTTACTATTATCGAGGGTCGTGTAGTGCGTCTGTAACGACCTGTTTAGTCGTTTCGAGCAGCAGAGTTAATTTCTGGAAATCACTGTCTGGGTTGACGGATCCCACGACGGACCGTCATGGGCACGACGGACCGTCGAGGGGGTCTCGTTCCAAAACACTTAGAATTTAGAAATTTGGGTACTGAGATCGACTCTCTGAACTTCGCGACGAAATGGCAGGACAGACCGTCGCATACATGACGGGCCATCACAGGCTCTTTAATGAATTGAGTCTCTGAACTTTGTGACGGAAGCAACAGGACGGACCGTCGCAGGCACGACGGGCCGTCACAGGCTGCGTAACCCTGACTGGGTCGGATTTCTGTTAAATGTTTTAAGGGGCGTTTTGGACTATTCCTGCTTATAATTATAAAGTTAGTGGTTTAAAGTTAATAATTCAATTACTTGGGGGTTAAAAGAGGTAACCTTGAAACAAATAGTGGGGTATTTTATCATCTTTTATACTTATATATATCTTAATTAGGGTAAAAGAAAGAGGGTTTGAATAAGAAAAATAAAAAGAACAAAGAGAGAGAGAACGAACGAACGAGAGAGAGGAGAAACGAAGAGGAAAGCAAAGCATTGGGAAAGTAGATTGCTTGATCACAATTCTTCGGTGGAGGTAGGTTATGGTTTATGCAATTTCATAGTAAACTCTTAATATCGAATGATATGTATTGGGTAGTATTGTAAAGTCTCCTATATGCTTAATGGTGTGTATGCATGATGTGTTCATATATACAATTGTGATGAAATAGTATGATGAGGCTGTTGAATCCTAAATCCTAAATTACTTTGTTAATGATGATGCCTTGGTATAAAAGAAGGCTTGATTGACTAAAGTAATGAGATTAGAGGATCGGGTGTCACGTTCCGACACCAGGATAGTAATAGAGGATCGGGGGTCACGTTCCGGCACCAGGATTGTATATGGATCGGAGTGTCACGTTCCGATACCAGGACAGTATATGGATCGGAGTGTCACGTTCCGACATCAGGATAGTAGTAGTGGAGTGGAGTGTCACGTACCGACACAAGAGGAATAAAGATAATGAATCTTGAAATATGTTAATATACTAAATCTAAAGAACATGTTTCCCAAAAGAGTATG
>NC_028639.1:16029441-16032220 GCF_001406875.1 Solanum pennellii
TATGGGATCGGAGTGTCACGTTCCGACACAATAACATTAAAGGAAAGTAATCTGGAATTAACTTAATATACTCAAACTCAAGGAACCTACTTCCCAAATGAGTATGGTGTGGAGGCCTGAGTCCTCATAGGAGTGCTTGATGTTGTGATTGATGGTGTACCTATTATGGTGTTGTTGTCAATGTTTCATGTGTTTGTTGCTTGCCACCTGTTAAGTATTGTAGTTGATTTTATACTATTGTTTAAAATATACTGATTTCTATTTTGAGTTGGCCGATGATACCTACTCAGTACGTGTTCCTTGTACTGACCCCTACTTGTATTTTCTTCTTTGTTATTTTGTGGAGTGCAGCAAGTGTACCATCGACTTCGACTCGCCCTCAGCTCTAGCCAGTCACCAGCACATCAGAGTTCAGGGTGAGCTATTATTCCTAGCTCGGGCTGGATTCTCTCCTTCACGTCTTGATGTCTTTGAAGTTCGGACATGGACCATCTTTTTACTTATTTTGGTTTCTTAAATACTCTTAGACTTGGTAATTTAAGGATAGATGTTCTTGATGTGATGACTTCCAGATTTTGGGGATAACAAGTTTTAAGCTTTAGAAGTTTATTTATTCGGTTACATTAATAAGTTTTGGATCGTCCGCATTATTTTTGTTAATTATAGTTGAACTATTGGTAAATGTTGGGGTTTAGATTTGTTGGTTCGCTCACATAGTAGGCTAAGTGTGGGTGCCACTCGCGACTCGTTTTGGGTCGTGACAAACTTGGTATCAGAGCGTTAGGTTTGTTGGTCTCATCACACAAGAACAACTCTAGTAGAGTCTTGAGGAACGGTAGGGGGATGCCCTTACTTTTCTTTGAGAGGCTATAGGACTTCAGGAAAACTCCATTCTTTCTTTCTTTCGTGCTATTACTTGGATCCAATTGGTATCTAGGTGATACAAATTGGTATCTGACATCCTCACTCTATTTCGTAGATGGTTAGAACNGACAGGGTGCGTCTGAGCCAACCATTGGGGCTGTAACTCGAGGAGGAGCAGTGGAAAGAGGCCGCGGTAGAGGTCGCAGCAGGACGCCCTCTAGAGGTAGAGGACAAACACCTCGTCCAGCTAGTAATAGGGCAGTGACTCCTCCACCGACTGATGAGGTATTGAGAGAGGGTGAAGAAGGGGAAAATGAGCAGGTTCAAGATGAGGAATTACCACCCCAGCCTACCCCATAGATGATTAATCAGGTTCTTACTTATCTTAGCGGGTTATCTGATCAGGGCCAGACACCTCCAGTGTTTTCTGCACCAGCACCTAAGGTTCAGGGAGTACAACATGCAGCTGTTGTGGCTCCCCGCATGGATGCATCATTGGAAGTAGGCACGTTTCCTCGATTGTCTACAGGATCTATAATTACAAGTGATCAGTATGAACTTTTCACTAAATTCTTAAAGTTGAAACCTCCAGTCTTCAAGGGTGGTGAATCTGAAGATGCCTATGATTTTCTGGTTGATTGTCATGAGCTGCTACATAAGATGGACATAGTAGAACGATTCGGTGTTGAGTTTGTGACCTATCAGTTTCAGGGGGATGCAAAAATGTGGTGGCGGTCGTATGTTGAGTGTCAACCAGCACAGGCACCACCTATGACTTGGGCATCATTCTCTAGCTTATTTATGGAGAAGCATATACCCCGGACTTTGAGGGATAGGAGGAGAGATGAGTTCCTGAGCCTAGAGCAAGGCAGGATGTCTGTTGCTGCTTATGAGGCTAAATTTCGTGCACTATCAAGGTATGCCACACAGCTTTGCTTCAGTCCACAAAAGCGGATCCGCCATTTTTTGAAAGGATTGAGGTCAGATTTGCAGATCCCAGCCTTACAGGTAGCTGCTGCAGCAAAATCCTTTCAGGAAGTGGTTGATTTTGTGATAGGGGTGGAGGGGGTGAAGCCAGACGACTTCACCATGGCGTCGACATCTAAGAAGTTCCGTAAGGGAGGTGAGTTTAGTGGTTCTTACTCCAGAGGGCAGAGTTCAGGAGGTTACCCAACCCGTCCTATTCAGTCTTCACTGCAGGCTTTAGCTGGGGGTCCATCGCATCCCAGTCAGCCTTTTTCTGAGTTTGGAGGTTATCCCCAGACTTCATCATTTTCACAGAGACCTATGCTTGACTCCAAGAATTGTTATGGATGTGTAGAGGCTGGACATATTAGGAAGTATTGTCCAAAACAGAGTTACAGACCCCCAATAGTTAAAGGTAGAGGTGGTCATGGGAGAGGCCGCCATTCTGGAGGACGTGGTGTTCAAGGTAATGGCGGTCACCAAATCAGTCGGGGTGGCGGGCAAGCTGGAACTACTGCAGCGCAACATGGTATGGGCAATGGACAGACAGGTGATAGGGCCCATTGTTATGCTTTCCCCGGGAGGTCTGAAGCAGAGACATCTGATGCTGTTATCACAGGTACTCTTTTGGTCTGTGATTGCATGGCTTCTGTATTATTTGATCCTGGATCCACATTTTCATATGTATCTTCCTCATTTGCTACTGGTCTTAATTTACATTGTGTTTTGCTTAACATGCCTATTAGAGTGTCTACTCCTGTGGGTGAGTCTGTGATAGTTGAGAAGGTGTATAGGTCTTGTCTTGTGACTTTTGTGGGGAGAAATACTTATGTAGATTTTATTATTCTAGAGATGGTTGATTTTGATGTAATTCAGGGTATGAATTGGCTTTCTCCAAATTTTGCGATCTTAGATTGTAATGCTAAAACTGTGACATTGGCCAAGCCTG
>NC_028639.1:16035578-16052814 GCF_001406875.1 Solanum pennellii
CAGAAGGAATATGCAGATCGAAAGGTTAGGGACTTGGATTTTATGGAGGGTGAACAAGTCTTGCTGAAGGTTTAACCCATGAAAGGGGTGATGCGGTTTGGTAAGCGAGGTAAGCTTAGTGCGAGGTATATTGGTCCATTTGAAGTTATGAAGCGCGTGGGGGAGGTGGCTTATGAATTGGCATTGCCTCCAGGACTCTCAGGAGTGCACCCGGTATTTCATGTGTCTATGCTGAAAAAGTACCATGGGGATGGAAACTACATTATTCGTTGGGATTCAGTTCTTCTCGATGAGAATTTGTCTTATGAGGAGGAGCCGGTTGCTATTCTAGCTAGAGAAGTCCGCAAGTTGAGATCAAAGGAGATTGCATCTATCAAGGTTCAGTGGAAGAATCGGCCAGTTGAAGAGTCTACTTGGGAGAATGAGGCGGATATGCAAGAAAGATATCCACATCTTTTTACAGATTCAGGTACTCTTTCTCGCCCTTGCTTTTCTTCCTGTGATCGTTCGAGGACGAACGATGGGTAAATTGGTATCTATTGTAACAACCTGTTTAGTCGGTTCGAGCAGTAGAATTATTTTTGATAAAAACTGACCGGGTCGACTGACCACGCGACGGACCTTCATGGTCACGACGGACCGTGATTGACTCGGTCGTCCCATACTTTTGTAATTTCTTCTGCTGCTCTCCTCAATACCCTCGACGACAAGTAGGACGAACCGTCATAGGCACGACTGTCCGTCGAGGGTCTTCGTTCCAAAACACTTCAACTCTGGAATCTGGGTACTGGGTTCGACTCTCTGAACTTCACGACGGACCTGCAGCACGGACCGTCGTAGATACGACGGACCGTCACAAGCTGCGTAACCCCGACTTGGTCAGACTTCCGCTAAAATTTTTAAATGGGTGTTTTGGACTATTCATAATTATTATTATGAAATTAGTGGGGTAATTTTTATAATTGAGTTAGTTGGGGGTTAAAGGAGATAACTTTAAAATAAATAGTGGGTTACTTTTATCATCTTTTATAATTGATTATATGATAATTAGGGTAAAAAGAATCTGTAATAGAAAAATAAAAAGAGGAGAAGGGCGTGAACGAACGAGGGGAGCCAGCGACTTAGACTTCAGATTGAAAAGGTTCATAGGCATTGAGGAAAGCAAAGGCATTGGGGAGGTAGCTTGCTTGATTTCGATTCTTCGGTGGAGGTAGGTTATGGTTTATTTCTATGTGATTGATAAACTCTAAATAGCAATTGATATGTATTGAATGATATTGTAAAGTCTCCTATGTACTTGATTTTGTGGTTGTGTGTTTTTGATTGTGTGGTTTGTGGTTGGCCTAAAATTATGAGAGTGTTGAATTTCTAATCTTGAATCCTCTCTATTAAAAATGACGCCTTGAATAAAGAAGGCTTGATGAAATAAAAATGATGAGATAATTGGATCGGAGTGTCACGTTCCGACACGGTATTATTGGATCGGAGTGTCACGTTCCGACACGGTATTATGGGATCGGAGTGTCACATTTCGACACGATGTATGGGATCGGAGTGTCACGTTCCGACACAATAACATTAAAGGAAAGAAATCTGGAATTAACTTAATATACTCAAACTCAAGGAACCTACTTCCCAATGAGTATGGTGTGGAGGCCTGAGTCCGCATAGGCGTGCTTGATGTTGTGATTGATGGTGGACCTATTATGGTGTTGTTGTCAATGTTTCATGTGTTTGTTACTTGCCACCTGTTAAGTATTGTAGTTGATTTTATACTATTGTTTAATATATACTGATTTCTATTTTGAGTTGACCGATGATACCTACTGAGTACGTGTTCCTTGTACTGACCCCTACTTGTATTTTCTTCTTTGTTATTTTGTGGAGTGCAGCAAGTGTACCATCGACTTCGACTCGCCCTCAGCTCTAGCCAGTCACCAGCACATCAGAGTTCAGGGTGAGCTATTATTCCTAGCTCGGGCTGGATTCTCTCCTTCACGTCTTGATGTCTTTGAAGATCGGACATGGACCATATTTTTACTTATTTTTGTTTCTTAAATACTCTTAGACTTGGTAATTTAAGGATAGATGTTCTTGATGTGATGACTTCCAGATTATGGGGATAATAAGTGTTAAACTTTAGAAGTTTATTTATTCGGTTACATTAATAAGTTTTGGATCTTCCGCATTATGTTTGTTAATTATAGTTGAACTATTGGTAAATGTTGGGGTTTAGATTTGTTGGTTCGCTCACCTAGTAGGCTAAGTGTGGGTGCCACTCGCGACTCGTTTAGGGTCGTGACATATAGATTTAAATGGGTGTATAATTATAATTATTAAATTAGTGGGGTAATTTTAATAATTTATTTAGTTGGTGGTTAAAGAGGTTAATAGTAAATAAATAGTGGGTCACTTTCACCACTCTTATAATAACTCATATGATAATTAGGAGGAAATATTCTGAAAAGGGGAAATAAGGGTTTAGCGTTGAAAACCTTATCTGCAGCAGTCAAGAAGCAATTATCTCATCAGGTAATCAAAAATTTACTTGGATATTGGTTATATATGCATGGTCATATTATTGTTATATAGAGTGTAATATTACTATAGTATTAGAATTAGAAGAGATATTGGAAAGGACGAGGTTATAACGGTGGTACTGTTATGATTATTATTATATAAATATGGTATGATAGGAATCTAGAATGGATAGTGGTATTAGGTTGTTGGAGGAAAATTTGTCTCCCTGGGTTAATTTCCAGTGAGATTATTTTGAATGAGAAGGAAATTTGCCTTAGAAATCATGGTAAGATGGGTCACATATATTTTCTAAATAATAATTGAATTGACATGGCTATTCCTTCCTGTTCTCACGTGAGAGTTAATGGAAAATAAGCTAAGGTTAGGTTCGCCTTGTGTTAGTAGCTGGATCAATGAAACTGCAAGAAAATAATTGAATTTCATTTTTAAGAATTGGAATATAAAAGGGTGGGTATATTGTTGAAGTGTTCGCTGCCACTGGTTCCTTAACCAGTTTCTTTAACTTTTAAAAATTGCAATGTTGTTATTATATTATAAACTATATATTGATATATTGAGATAGGTAATTAAATATAAGGTGTAGTATATTATATGAGTTACATTAAAGTTATGCTAATGAGTGGAAATAGAACTTACCCTTAAGTTTAAACTTTAGGAAATTGATTATAGAATTAGGTGAATTGATGGGTATAGGCTAGACACAGAATAATCGGAGTGTTTATGGTCTTGTTAACTTACACCTTATGTATATATATACTTGATAGATTGGAAGGGTTTGGAGGCAATAAGGAATGGAAAGGCATTGGAGAAGTAGTTGCTTGACTCGGTTCATCAGTGGAGGAGGTTCTGGTGTAATTTCTATTTGATAGATAAACTCTAAATAGCGATTGATATGTATTGAGTGATATTGTAAAGTCTCCTATGTACTTGATTGTGTAGTTGTATGTTTTGATTGTGTGGTTTGTGGTTGGCCTAAAATTATGAGAGTGTTGAATTTCTAATCTTGAACCCTCTCTATTAAAATGACGCCTTGAATAAAGAAGGCTTGCTGAAATAAAATAATGAGGTAATTGGATCGGGTGTCACGTTCCGACAAGGTATTATGGGATCGGAGTGTCACGTTCCGATACGGTATTATGGGATCGGAGTGTCACGTTCCAACACAATAACATTAAAGGCAAGGAATCTTAAAGTAACTTAATATACTTAAACTCAAGGAACCTATTTTCCAAATGAGTATGGTGTGGAGGCATGAGTCCTCATAGATGTGCTTGATGTTGTGATTGATGGTGTACCTATTATGGTGTTGTTGTTGTCAATGGTTCATGTGTTTGTTGCTTGCTACCTGTTAAGTATTGTAGTTGATTTTATATTATTATTCATTATATATTGATTTCTATTTTGAGTTGACTGATGATACCTACTCAGTACGTGTTCATTGCACTGACCCCTACTTGTATTTTCTTCTCTGTTCTTTTGTGAAGTGCAGCAAGTGTACAATCGACTTCGACTCGCCCTCAGCTCTAGCCAGTCTCCAGCACATCAGAGTTCAGGGTGAGCTATTAATTCTAGCTCGTGCTGGATGCTCTCATTCACGTCTTGATGTCTTGGAATTTCGGACATGGACCATCTTTTTGCTTATTTTGGTTTCTTAAACACTCTTAGACTTGGTAATTTGGAAATAGATGTCCTTGATGTGATGACTATCAGATTTTGGGATAATAAGTATTAAACTTTAGAAACTTATTTAAATTGGATACTTAATAACTTTTGGAGCTTCCGCATTATTATTTATTGTTGAACTATTGGTATATGTTGGAGTTTAGATGTGTTGGTTCGCCCACCTAAGGAGGTAAGTGTGGGTGCCACTCACGAATCATTTTGGGTCGTGACAAACTTGGTATCAGAGCGTTAGGTTCGTTGGTCTTATCACACAAGGACAAGTCCAGTAGAGTCTTGAGGAACGGTATGGGGACGCCTTTACTTTTCTTCGATAGGCTATAGGACTTTAGGAAAACTCCAATCTTTCTTTCTTTCGTGCTATTACTTGGATCCAATTGGTATCTAGGTGATACAAATTGGTATTTGACATCCTCACTCTATTTCGCAGATTGTTAGAACTAGAGCAACAACTGTGCGACCACCAACACCGGCAAGACAGGGTACGTCTTAGCCAACCATTGGGACTGTAACTCGAGGAGGAGCAGTGACAAGAGGCCATGGTAGAGGTCGCAGAAGGATGCCCGCTAGAGGCAGAGGACAAACACCTGGTCCAGCTAGGAATAGAGCAGTGACTCCTCCACCGACTGATGAGGTAGTGAGAAAGGGTGAGGAAGGGGAAACTGAGCTGGTTCAGGATAATGAAGTACCACCCCAGCCTACCCCAGAGATGATTAATCAGGTTCTTACTTATATTAGCGGGTTATCTGATCAGGGCCAGACACCTCCAGTGTTTTCTGCACCAGCACCTCAAGTTCAGGGGGTACAACATGCAGCTGCTATGGCTCCCCGCATGGATGCATCATTGGAAGTAGGCACGTTTCCTCGATTAACTACAGCGTCTATAATGACAGGTGATCAGCATGAAATTTTCATTAAGTTCTTAAAGTTGAAACCTCCAGTCTTCAAGGGTGCTGAATCTGAAGATGCCTATGATTTTCTGGTTGATTGTCATGAGCTGCTACATAAGATGGACATAGTATAACGATTCGGTGTTGAGTTTGTGACCTATCAGTTTCAGGGGGATGCCAGAATGTGGTGGCGGTCGTATGTTGAGTGTCAACCAGCACAAGCACCACCTATGACTTGGGCATCAATTTCTAGCTTATTTATGGACAAGTATATACCCCGGACTTTGAGGGATAGGAGGAGAGATGAGTTCCTGAGCCTAGATCAAGGAAGGATATCTGTTGCTGCTTATGAGTCCAAATTTTGTGCACTATCCAGCTATGCCACTTAGCTTTGCTTTAGTCCACAAGAGCGGATTCGCCGCTTTGTGAAAGGATTGAGGTCAGATTTGCAGATTCCAGCCTTACAGGTAGCTGCTGCAGCAACATGCTTTCAAGAAGTGGTTGATTTTGTGATAGAGGTAGAGGGGGTGAAGCCAGACGACTTCACTATGACGTCAACATTTAAGAAGTTCCGTAAGGGAGGTGAGTTTAGTGGTTCTTACTCCAGAGGGCAGAGTTCAGGAGGTTACCCAACCCGTCCTATTCAGTCTTCACTGCAGGCTTCAGCTGGTGGTTCATCGCAGACCAATCAGCCTTTTTCTGAGTTTGGAGGTTATCCCCAGACTTCGTCATTTTCACAGAGACCTATACTTGACTCCAGGAATTGTTATGGATGTGGAGAGGCTGGACATATTAGGAAAAATTGTCCAAAACAGAGTTACAGACCCCCAGTAGTTAGAGGTAGAGGTGGTCATGGTAGAGGCCGCTATTCTGGAGGACGTGGTGGCCAAGGTAATGGTAGTCACCAATTCAGTCGGTGTGGCGGGCAAGTTGGAACTACTGCAGCGCAGCTTGGTAGGGGCAATGGACAGACAGGTGATAGGGCCCATAGTTATGCTTTCCCCGGGAGGTCTGAAGCAGAGACATCTGATGTTGTTATCACATGTACTCTTTTGGTCTGTGATTGCATGGCTTCTGTATTGTTTGATCCTGGATCCACATTTTCATATGCATCTTCCTCATTTGCTACTGGTCTTGATTTATATTGTGATTTGCTTGACATGCCTATTCGTGTCTCTACTCCTGTGGGTGAGTCTGTGATAGTTAAGAAGGTGTGTATTGGTCTTGCCTTGTGACTTTTGTGGGGAGCAATACTTATGTAGATTTGATTATTCTCGAAATGGTTGATTTTGATGTAATTATGGGTATGACTTGGCTTTCTCCAAATTTTGCAATCATATATTGTAATGCTAAAACTGTGACATTGGCCAAGTCTGGGACAGATCCATTAGTGTGGGAGGGTGACTATATTTCCACTCCAGTTCGTATTATCTCTTTTCTTCGTGCTAAGAAGATGGTGAGTAAGGGTTGTTTAGCTTTCTTGGCACATCTCAGGGATGATACTTCAAAAGTACCTTCGATTGAGCCTGTTTTGATAGTCCGTGAGTTTCTGGATGTGTTTCCTGCAGACCTTCCTGGTATGCCACCGGATAGAGATATTGATTTTTGTATTGATCTGGAGCCGGGCACTCGCCCCATTTCCATTCCCCCTTATAGAATGGCTCCAGCTGAGTTAAGAGAGTTAAAGGCCCAACTTCAGGAGTTTTTAGGTAAATGTTTTATTTGACCAAGTGCATCCCCTTAGGGTGCTCCTGTTTTATTTGTGAAGAAGAAAGATGGAAGTTTTCTGATGTGCATAGACTACATGCAGCTGAATAAGGTCATTCTTAAGAACAAGTATCCCATTCCTCGCATTGATGATTTGTTCGATCAGTTACAAGGTGCTTGTGTCTTCTCTAAAATTGATTTGAGATCCGGTTATCATCAATTGAAAATACGGGCAACAGATGTGCCAAAGACTGCTTTTCGAACCAGGTATGGGCATTATGAATTCTTAGTAATGTCTTTTGGTCTTACGAATGCCCCTGCTGCTTTCATGAGCCTAATGAACGGGATTTTTAAGCCATATCTGGATCTCTTTGTTATTGTATTTATTGATGATATACTGATATACTGAAAGAACAGGAAAGAACATGAGGAGCATTTGAGAGTTGTATTAGAGTTGTTGAGGGAGAAAAAGCTTTATGCCAAATTCTCCAAGTGTGAGTTTTGGCTCGATTCAGTGACCTTCTTGGGGCACGTGGTTTCTAAGGATGGAGTGATGGTCGATACTTCTAAGATTGAAGCAATGAAGAGTTGGGTAAGACCTACTAATTTTTCAGAGGTAAGGAGCTTTGTTGGTTTAGCTAGCTACTACCGTCGATTCGTCAAGGGATTTTCTTCCATTGCTTCCCATCTGACAAATTTGACTAAGCAGAATGTTCCATTTGTATGGTCAGACGAATGTGAAGAAAGCTTTCAGAAACTCAAGACTTTGTTGACTACTGCACCAATTCTTACCTTGCTAGTGGAAGGTAGTAATTTTATTGTTTATCGTGATGCATCTTATTCTGGTTTGGGTGCAGTGCTAATGCAAGAGAGGAATGTAATTGCTTATGCTTCAAGGCAATTGAAAGTGCATGAACGTAACTATCCAACCCATGATTTGGAGTTGGCTGCAGTTGTATTTGCATTAAAGCAATGGTGACATTATCTATATGGGGTCAAGTGTGAAGTCTATACAGATCATCGTAGTTTACAATATGTCTTTACTCAGAAAGATTTGAATTTGAGGCAGAGTAGGTGGATGCAACTATTGAAAGAATATGATATTACTATTTTGTATCACCCAGGATAAGCTAATGTTGTGGCAGATGCTTTAAGTAGAAAAGCAGGGAGCATGGGTAGTTTAGCTCACTTACATGTTTCTAGACGCCCATTGGCTAGAGAAGTTCAGACTCTGGCTAATGACTTTATGAGGCTGGAAGTACTAGAGAAAGGAGGATTTTCGGCCTCTGTGGAGGCAAGATCTTCCTTTCTTGACAAGATTAAGGGAAAGCAGTTTGCTGATTAGAAGCTGAGCCGAATTCGAGATATGGTATTGCGAGGAGAAGCTAAAGAGGAAATAATTCATGAGGAGGGCGTCTTGAGAATTAAGGGAAGGGTATGTGTGCCCCGTGTTGATGATTTAACTCACACTATTCTTGCAGAGGCTCATAGTTCGAGGTATTCTATACATCCTGGTGTAACCAAGATGTATCGTGATCTAAGGCAACATTATTGGTGGAGTAGGATGAAGCGTGACATTGTTGATTTTGTTGCCCAATGCCCAAATTGTCAGCAGATAAAGTATGAACACCAGAGGCCTGGAGGGACACTTTAGAGAATGCCCATTCCTGAATGGAAGTGGGAAAGAATTGCAATGGATTTTGTAGTTGGTCTTCCAAAGACATTGGGTAAGTTTGATTCTATTTGGGTAATTGTTGACAGATTAACTAAGTCTTCTCACTTCATTCCGGTCAAGATGACTTACAATGCAGAGAAGTTAGCCAAACTCTATATTTTCGGAGATTGTCCGATTGCATGGAGTTCCACTTTCCATCATATCAGATAGAGGTACGCAATTTACTTCTAAGTTTTGGAGGACCCTACATGTTGAATTAGGTACTAGATTGGATCTTAGTATTGCATTCCACCCTCAGACCGATGGGCAGTAAGAGAGAACAATTCAAGTGCTGGAGGATATGCTTATTGCGTGTGTGATAGATTTTGGTGGTCATTGGGATAAATTCTTACCCTTAGAAGATTTTTCGTACAACAATAGCAATCACTCGAGTATTGATATGGCCCCATTTGAGGCATTGTATGGGAGGAGATGTAGGTCCCCCATTGGTTGGTTTGATGCATTTGAGGTTAGACCTTGGGGTACTGATCTTCTGAGGGAATCATTAGAGAAAGTGAAATTTATTCAAGAAAAGCTTGTAGCATCCTAGAGTAGGCAGAAGGAATATGCAGATCGAAAGGTTAGAGACTTGGATTTTATGGAGGTGAACAAGTCTTGCTGAAGGTTTCACCCATGAAAGGTGTGATGCGATTTGGTAAGAGAGGTAAGCTAAGTCCGAGGTACATTGGACCATTTGAAGTACATAAGCGCGTGGGGGAGGTGGCCTATGAATTAGCCTAGCCTCCAGGGCTGTCAGGAGTACACCCGGTATTTCATGTGGCTATGCTGAAGAAATACCATGGTGATGGAAACTATATTATTCGTTGGGATTCAGTTCTTCTTGATGAGAATCTGTCTTATGAGGAGGAGCCTGTTGCTATTCTAGATAGGGAGGTCCGCAAATTGAGATCAAAAGAGATTGCTTCTATCAAGGTTCAATGGAAGAATCGGCCAGTTGAAGAGTCCACTTGAGAGAGTGAGGCTGATATGCATGAAAGATATCCACATCTTTTTACCGATTCAGGTACTCTTTCTCGCCCTCGCCCTTTTTTGATCGTTCGAGGACGAACGATGGGTAAATTGGTACCTATTGTAACGACCATTTTCGGTCGTTTTTAGCACTAGAACTTTTTATGTCTGAAAATACTTTCCTATAGATTTAAATGGGTGTTTTGGACAATTCATAATTATAATTATTAAATTAGTGGGGTAATTTTAATGATTTATTTAGTTGGTGGTTAAAGAGGTTAATAGTAAAATAAATAGTGGGTCACTTTCACCACTCTTATGATATGTCATATAATAATTAGGAGGAAATATTCTTAAAAGGGGAAATAAGGGTTTAGCATTGAAAACCTTATCTGCAGTAGTCAAGAAGCAATTATCTCATCAGGTAATCAAAATTTTACTTGGATATTGGTTATATGCGCATGGTCATATTATTGTTATAGAGTGTAATATTACTATAGTATTAGAATTAGAAGAGATATTGGAAAGGACGAGGTTATAACGGTGGTAGTGTTATGATTATTATATATAATTATCGTATGATAGGAATCTAGAATGGATAGTGGTATTAGGTTGTTGGAGGAAAATTTGTCTCCCTGGGTTAATTTCCAGTGAGATTATTTTGAATGAGAAGGAAATTTGCCTTAGAAATCATGGTATGATGGGTCACATATATTTTCTAAATAATAATTGAATTGACATGGCTATTCCTCCCTGTTCTCACATTAGAGTTAATGGAAAATAAGCTAAGGTTAGCTTCGCCTTGTGTTAGTAGCTTGATCGATGAAACTGCAAGAAAATAAGTTAATTTCATTTTTAAGAATTGGAATGTAAGAGGGTGGGTATATTGTTGAAGTGTTCGCTGCCACTGGTTCCTTAACCAGTGGCTTTAACTTTTAAAAATTGCAATGTTGTTATTATATTATAAACTATATTTTGATATATTGAGATAGGTAATTAAATATAAGGTGTAGTATATTATATGAATTACATTAAAGTTATGCTAATGAGAGGAAATATAACTTACCCTTAAGTTTAAACTTTAGGAAATTGATTATAGAATCAGGTGAATTGATGGGTATAGGTTAGACACAGAATAATCGGAGTGTTTATGGTATTGTTAACTTACACCTTATGTATATATATACTTGATAGATTGGAAGGGTTCGGAGGCAATAAGGAAAGGAAAGGCATTGGAGAAGTAGTTGCTTGACTCGGTTCTTCGGTGGAGGTAGGTTATGGTGTAATTTCTATTTGATAGATAAACTCTAAATAGCGATTGATATGTATTGAGTGATATTGTAAAGTCTCCTATGTACTTGATTGTGTGGTTGTATGTTTTGATTGTGTGGTTTGTGGTTGGCCTAAAATTATGAGAGTGTTGAAATTCTAATCTTGAACCCTCTCTATTAAAATGATGACTTGAATTGAGAAGGCTTGCTGAAATAGAATAATGAGATAATTGGATCGGAGTGTCACGTTCCGACACGGTATTATGGGATCGGAGTGTCATGTTCCGACACGGTATTATGGGATTGGAGTGTTACGTTCCGACACAATAACATTAAGGTCAAGGAATCTTGAAGTAACTTAATATACTTAATCTCAAGGAACCTATTTTCCAAATGAGTATGGTGTGGAGGCATGAGTCCTCATAGGTGTGCTTGATGTTGTGATTGATGGTGTACCTATTATGGTGTTGTTGTTGTCAATGGTTCATGTGTTTATTGCTTGCCACCTGTTAAGTATTGTAGTTGATTTTATATTATTATTCATTATATATTGATTTCTATTTTGAGTTGACCGATGATACCTACTCAGTACGTGTTCATTGTACTGACCCCTACTTGTATTTTTTTCTCTGTTCTTTTGTGGAGTTCAGCAAGTGTACCATCGACTTCGACTCGCCCTCAGCTCTAGCCAGTCTCCAGCACATCAGAGTTCAGGGTGAGCTATTAATTCTAGCTCGTGCTAGATTCTCTCATTCACGTCTTGATGTTTTTGAATTTCAGACATGGACCATCTTTTTGCTTATTTTGGTTTCTTAAACACTCTTAGACTTGGTAATTTGGAAATAGATGTCCTTGATGTGATGACTATCAGATTTTGGGATAATAAGTATTAACCTTTAGAAACTTATTTAAATTGGTTACTTAATAACTTTTGGAGCTTCCGCATTATTATTTATATTATTTATAGTTGAACTATCGGTATATGTTGGGGTTCAGATGTGTTGGTTCGCCCACCTAAGGAGGTAAGTGTGGGTGCCACTCATGAATCATTTAGGGTCGTGACAGTATTCCTTTGCATTGCACATATTTTTCATTAGTGAACTTGATATCGTGTTTTGCTGATCTTCTGATTGCCTTCCTACGGAACTTGTGATTGATCAATATTGAGCTTGTTATTACGGATATTTAATTTGTTGAAGTATTATTGTTGAGGATATGTAATTTGTTCAAGTGTTGTTGTTGAGGATATATAATTTGTCTAAGTGTTGTTGTTGAGCTACGTGCTATGTAAACTGTGAGTTGTTAGGTTGGGTTGAATTTAGGTTGTAGTTGTGGAGGTTTGGTTGGGGGTGGTAGGAGTACCCATATTTCATCCCCTTAGCTTGTGTTTAGAGGTTTACTTGCTTAGTACCGTGTGGTTTAGTACTCACCCCTTGCTTCTACAAATTTTGTAGGTTATGAGCTTGGATTTTTATTGTACTTGTCATTCTCTTTTTTTTCGAGGCTTCTTGGAGATTTGTGAGATAGATGTTTCCATCTCAGCAGACTTTCTTCTCCTTAATTTTGATCTTGTTCTATTCTAGAAACAAGTTAATTTGAGACTTGAGTTTTTCTTTTGAATTAATTGTAATACTTTAGAGGCTTGTACACCTACTAGGTTTTGGGGTTTTTATTAAGTTACTTATATTTTATTTCCGAACTCTATTGTAATGGTTGAGTTTTAGACTGACTTGTCTTGGTCGGATAAGACGAGTGTCATCACGTCCATTTTGGGTCGTGACAAAATAATATCAGAGCCCAGGTTTATAGGTCTCACTTGCGTACAAGCCAAGTCTAAGTAGATTCTTGAGGATCGGTGCGGAGACGTCTGTACTTATCTTCGAGAGGCTATAGTGACTTTTAGGAAAAAATTTCACTTTTTGAATCTCTATCGTGCGTACTGGATCTAGTTTTGATTCTTATCGCTTTATTTCATTCACTCTCACTTATTTGATGACTCGTGCGTAGTTTCTCATGTGAGTAGTTAATGTCGTGTATGATTTGAATGTGACATCTGATATTAAGGTGGAAGTAATATTTTTATGAAAAGGATTTTTGGCTAGATTTACAATGTTAACATTTTGAAAGGATTGTGTAAGAAAAGTTACCCTAGTAAAATAATTAGATTTTGTGTCGCATAAACGATAACTAGAGTGGTTTAACAATTAAAAGTGAAATGATTAAGGAACAACTTGATAATAGACTTGTAATTTTTAAATTTGAATTATTAAAGTTATTCGAAATTGGATATGATCTTCTCGGTAGGTATGATGTGTTCTAGTGGTAGATGTAACGGACTTTCACGATGTGATACTAGTGGTATATGAAAATAGATATGTTGATTGTTAAGCATGGATACTAGCTACTTAAGGAGTTATGAGTTGTATCACATGCTCGTATAATAAGGTTCGATGTCACACTCATATTTAAGAAATCAACTAGTTTGTTACAAAAGACGAATGAGTTAAACATTATGTTGTAAGAAAATTATAGTGGTGGATCTTTGGTACGATATTGATGTCTGTAGGTTATGAAGTGTATCTTTAGTATTCTAAATGAGAAGTGGTGATTTTATCATAAGCTCCAATTGAGTGGAGTAATATTAGAATGACAAACTTATATGTACGCGATGTTTCAACGAGTATACTTGGGTTAAGGCAATTGAAATTTTACTAAGAAAATGTGTATAAATGTAAGTTAGTCTGTTAAATTTGATTGGTATAGTTGGTTTTGAGATGTCAGGTCGATGAAAGATTGACTTTGTTGTGACGACAAGGGCTGAGTGAGCATAGTTATGATAAGAGTTCGTGATGGATTGTGATTATCATGCAACTATATGATAAGTTTTGCGGGTTAAAAGACTTTTGAATGATAATGGTGACTTTAGATGTCTAAGTTATAGTTTACTACCATTTTGTGAGTAGCATAACTGTATGGTAATTTTTATGAGGAGTTAGGATGTCACTTGAAAAAAATTTAAAGGAGCTAGAGTCACATATGGAAAGAATTAGTGAAATATAGATTAGTCTTTGAAAATAGACGATTGAGAACAATAACATTTACTCTGATTGCAAGGACAAAAAAATGTATCTTTATATGGTAGATAATTTGGTTCAGGACACGTGGTTCCATCTATTTTGCTATGATTATGGCAATAGTGTTACATGTCGTTCATATCAGTTAGATGTAATTTGGATAAGATTTGAAAAAGAAGTGTACAGATGTTCAACTCGAGTGTGATTACATATTTTTTGTGGTTTTGAGTTAGTAATGAGTACGATTAAATTTTTAGCAAAAGATATGACAAGGTCAATGGAGAGGCGATCAATGAGAAACTAAGATACGTGAATTCATAAAAATCTTGAAGGTATGAGTTAATGTTTGTAACGACCCTTTTGATCGTTTCGAGTGCTAGCCTTATGGTTCATAAAATATTTTTTGATGGGTTCTAATTGGGTTTGGACTATTCATAATTACAATTATGAAATTAGTGGGGTAATTTTAATAATTAATTTACTTGATGATTAAAGAAGATAATATTAAAAATAATAGAATTTAATATTTATTAGTTCATAATTACTTACCCTAGATAATTTAAAGAGTAACGAGAGAAACATTACCGGCGGCGTCAATCAGAAGCGATTGCCATTCAGGTAATGCTTCAACCTTTTAATTTACCTTAAGTAATACGTGATGGGTTATATTAATTGGGTGGAAATTCTTGGGATGCATTAATGATCCCTTTGTTTTATATGTTCAATAGTTTGGTTGTCCAATTTTAGTCAGTAAATGTTAGGCGAGAATTTATGATTATTATTATATTATTATAAATTAGAAGGATGATATGATAACTTTTGTATATGAAAATGGGAGGGATAAATTTGTTGTGGATTTGTATGGGAAATGGCAGCAACATAATTGGGGGATAATTATGGCATCATGATGGTCAAGAATTGATGTTAGTGATTTTAATGTGTGTAGAAAATTGTCATTTGAGAAAAATTAATATTACCGTGATTAGATTATAGTAGAAAATTTCATATTTAGATAAGAATGTTACTAAGGTATAGTGTGATTAATAAAAGACATTGTAACAAGTATTAGTGGAAAAGTTAATTATATGGAAGGAAAGGAAATTTGTTAATAGCAGAAGGATTGTTATCTTTAAAATAGTAAAAGTATAACGATTAAGCACAATTAAAGAAATTGAGGAGTTGAGTGGCGTAGAGGAACTCCTAATGATATATTAGTCTTATTGATAAATAATTTGAAGAATTGAGAAAAATAGATTTAATTAAATTGTGGCCATATAGTAACTTTTTGTAAATGTGTTCTTTGGGCAGATTATTAGTTCAAGAATAGTTAATTTTCGTTTTAAATTTGGTTATTCTAATTATAATATTATAGACTATATTTTAGATATATTGAGATAGGTAATTAAATATAAAGTGTATTGAATTACTTAAATTTCATTAAAGTTGGGCTAAATGGAGGAATTAAGACTTACCCTTAGGTTTGAACTTTAAGAAAATGGTTATAGAATTAGGTGAATTGATGGGTATAGGTTAGACACAGAATAATCTGAGTGTTTATGGGATTGTCAACTTACACCTTATGCATATATATACTTGATAGATTGGAAGGGTTCGGAGGAAATAAGGAAAGGAAAAGCGTTGGAGAAATAGTTGCTTGACTTCTGTTCTTCGGTGGAGGTAGGTTATGGTTTATTTGTATTTGATAGATAAACTCTAAATAACGATTGATATGTATTGAGTGATATTGTAAAGTCTCCTATGTACTTGATTGTGTGGTTGTATGTTTTGATTGTGTGGTTTATGGTTGGCCTAAAAATATGAGATTGTTGAATTTCTAATCTTCAACCCTCTCTATTAAAATGACGCCTTGAATAAAGAAGGATTGATGAAATAAAATAATGAGATAATTGGATCGGAGTGTCACGTTCCGACACGGTATTGTTGGATTGGAGTGTCACATTTTGACGCAGTATTATGGGATCGGAGTGTCACGTTCCGAAAAAATAACAATAAAGGAAAGGAATCTTGAAGTAACATAATATACTTAATATCATAGAACCTATTTTCCAAAGGAGTATTGCTTGGAGGCATGAGTCCTCATAGGTGTGCTTGATGTTGTGATTGATGGTGTACCTATTATGGTGTTGTTGTCAATGGTTCATGTGTTTGTTGCTTGCCACCTGTTAAGTATTGTAGTTGATTTTGTTTTATTATTCAATATATATTGTTTTCTATTTTGAGTTGACCGATGATACCTACTCAGTGCATGTTCCTTGTACTGACCCCTACTTGTATTTTCTTCTCTGTTTTTTTGTGGAGTGCAACAAGTGTACCATCGACTTCGACTCGCCCTCAGCTCTTGTCAGTCTCCAGCATATCAGAGTTCAGGGTGAGCTATTAATTCTAGCTCGTGCTGGATTCTCTCATTCACGTCTTGATGTCTTTGAATTTCGGACATGGGCCATCTTTTTGCTTATTTTGGTTTCTTAAACACTCTTAGACTTGGTAATTTAAGGATAGATGGTATTAAACTTCTAAAGTTTAACGCTTATTATCCCCAAAATCTGGAAGTCATCACATCAAGAACATCTATCCTTAAATTACCAAGTCTAAGAGTATTTAAGAAACCAAAATAAGTAAAAAGATGGTCCATGTCCGAACTTCAAAGACATCAAGACGTGAAGGAGAGAATCCAGCCCGAGCTAGGAATAATAGCTCACCCTGAACTCTGATGTGCTGGAGACTGGCTAGAGCTGAGGGCGAGTCGAAGTCGATGGTACACTTGCTGCACTCCACAAAAGAACAAAGAAGAAAATACAAGTAGGGGTCAGTACAAGGAACACGTACTGAGTAGGTATCATCGGCCAACTCAAAATAGAAATCAATATATATTGAATAATAATATAAAATCAACTACAATACTTAACAGGTGGCAAGCAACAAACACATGAACCATTGACAACAACACCATAATAGGTACACCATCAATCACAACATCAAGCACGCCTATGAGGACTCAGGCCTCCACACCATACTCATTTGGAAAATAGGTTCTTTGAGTTTGAGTATATTAAGTTAATTCAAGATTCCTTTCCTTTAATGTTATTGTGTCGGAACGTGACACTCCGATCCAATTATCTCATCATTTTTATTTCATCAAGCCTTCTTTATTCAAGGCGTCATTTTTAATAGAGAGGATTCAAGATTAGAAATTCAACATTCTCATAATTTTAGGCCAACCACAAACCACACAATCAAAAAAACACAACCACAAAATCAATTACATAGGAGACTTTACAATATCATTCAATACATATCAATTCCTATTTAGAGTTTATCTATCACATAGAAATAAACCATAACCTACCTCCACCGAAGAACCGAAATCAA
>NC_028639.1:16053128-16058646 GCF_001406875.1 Solanum pennellii
CAGCTTGTGACGGTCCGTCGTATCTATGACGGTCCGTCCTGCAGGTCCGTCATGAAGCTCAGAGAAGTAATCCCAGTACCCAGATTCCAAGAGTTGAAGTGTTTTGGAACGAAGACGCTCGACGGACCGTTGTGCCTATGACGGTTCGTCATACTTGCCGTCGAGGGTAGTGAAGAGAGCAGCAGAAGAAATTGCACAAGTATGGGATGACGGAGTCCATGACGGTCCGTCGTGACCATGATGATCCGTCGCGTGGTCCGTCGACCCAGTAAGTATTTATCAAAAATAATTCTACTGCTCAAACCGACTAAATGGGTTGTTACATTACCTCGATGAAATTTTTTTTTGATATGAAATTAGTGTTATCAGTCCTGAGTGTGACCCATGTTTGTCATAAAATGCTTATTTGGAAAGAGAAAGCGCCATAGTTTGAAAATTTTGGAAGTGATAATGTGCCTAATAAGAAGACGTTAGATCTAGTGACCGTTTGAGAGTAAGGTAAATGGTTGGTGTGGTTATGATTTCATAATGGAGTACTGTGAGAAGTATGTGGGTTTTAATGAATCAAGTATGTGTACGATTGTAATGGGGAAAAGATTAATTGATTGTGGGTGACTAAAAATTAAGGCGATGGAGTTAGATGGATGTAACTGTTTGATTTGGGCATTATGAAAGGAGTATCTCGTGTTATTCGACTTTGGTTCTGTATGATTTTATGTGACTTCATTCTAGACATGATTAAGAGTATAATTCACTACCTATACCGTACGTGTTTTACTTCGGTGGGTGAATTCCTAGTCGTGGATCGGATGTACCAACCATGTGATGTCCTTTTGATAGTGTAGAATGCTTGGGTAGATTTGGTGATTTTGATTATGACATATTTGGTGTTATCTGGAAAGGTAGAGTTGTATCACCATATATACATGTACGACCTCGCTTATAAGAACTTATAGAAAAGCTTTCATGAGTAGTTATAGTTATCCGACGATGTTCTTAAAGGTTCTACATCCTAGAGTGTACCACTTGTTGAGTTTTACTAGATCTTGTCCTTCTTTTGGGTTAGATAAGTTTAATCCTCCAATGATTAGTACTCGTTGTCTAAAGATCTGATTTTTATAACTTAAACTCATGAAAAGATTGTGTTATGAAAAGAAAGTCTTAATAAGATTTGTGATGGTTTGTGCATTATGAGTGTATGGTGGTTGGTTAATGTTCACTATTGGTTGTAGCCTGTATATTTATTCAGGAGTCTATCTTGGCTATGTGAGAAACAATTTCTCATGATGATTGTGTTAAGGCCATTTGGGTTGAGGTTAAATTAAGTTCATGAGTTAGTGTGTGGCTTCATAATCACTCTTGATTTATAGATCTTTCAAAGTTTGATTCGAAAGTTTAGTTCTTAGTAGTTGATCTTTATGGAATGGTTTTGTGGAGGAACTTTCTTAAGGGAGATAGACACCTACTCTGAATGATCATACCTCAGACTGTTGGCAATATTGGTTATAATTTATTCTTCTTCCTTATGTTCGAGGACGAACATGATTTTTAGTGGTGAATAATGTAATAACCCAAAAGGTCATTTTTGGAAATTTTTATAAAGTTACTATTTTACCCCTCTTGATAGTTACACGAAGTTATTTTGATAAGTGGAGAAATTTCGGTTGAAAAGTATAACTATTTATTTAAACTACAATTATTCAGTTGGTGGGTATTTATAAAAAAATTAATTTTTATTAGTTGAGGGCTAATGAGTCAATATATTATCCTATATCTTATGACCCATTTATAGAAAAAAATAGATTAGTAGAATTTATCTTTTATTTATTCATGATTCCTAATTATTTACCCTAATTAACTAAAAACAATTACACGAGACACGAAGGAAAACCTATTGCACGAAGAAGAAAAGCAATATTAAATTGACAACATCAGATAAGCCACTTTTTTTCTTCCTTTTGTATGCAATGATTGGTATTTGTAGTGGAGGATTATATTGACATTAATTTCTTTTAAATAAGAATTGGGTAAGTGACGGCTGAAGGGAAAGTTTCAAGTTTCAGTTCAGTATACATTATTATATATTCTTGTATTATGAATTTCGAAGTAATAATTATGCAATGATGGCTAATGATGAGCCCATCATTGAAGAATGTAATAATGTATAGGATATATTCAACATGTACGTAATGTTACGCATGCATGGATTTTAGTTGATTAATTCTAGGGTCTGTAGTTTAGTCATTACCATGTTACTTGACAAATTTGGGAGTTTTGTTTATAGTTATCACATTATGATTCACTTTTGCTATAATAAAAATAGACAATTAGATATAAGGGTATTAAATTATAGGAATACTATTAGAGTTGTAGTGTTTGAAGAAAGTATGACTTAATCTTAAACATGAAATTTAGGGAATATGGAATTTGACCTATTGGTTGGAATTAAGATTTAGAAATTTTACTATACATATGAGCAGTTTTTTGGGTCAATGCTAGACACATAATAATGTGTGTGTCGTTAGTTTCAAAACTTTATTGTGGTTATTTATTTGAATAGATTGGATTGACTTGGAAGCCCAACAAAAAGGGAAGACTCAAGTCCCGGAGTGACTGTTCGATAAATTGAGGCAAGTGGATTTCTAAACTCTTGCTAAGTGTATAAAATGCGTGTATTTCCTTGTGATATATGTGTGGGTGTAATGGTACTTGGTGATGGGTTGAATTGTCCATATTGATTAATTCTAATGATGTAAACAAAGGGTAATAAAAGGCAATGTGAATAATTCTTTGTGTGTGATATTTTGATAATAAAGAATGGTTTGAAAAGTTTGTTGTGAATTGTGCAATGTTATAAAAGTGGTCATATCCTCTTTATTTGTGTGAACATGTCATTTGCATTATTTTAAGACATTGTTGTGACAAGTGTTATGTGCATTGAGAAAGAATGGGAACTTAAAGAGGATGTACCATTTCGAGGGACGTATCGCCCGTCGCGATGGATACAATATTTCGAGGGACGTATCGCGCGCTGCGATGATTACTATTATCGAGGGTCGTGTCGTGCACCGCGACAGATGCATGGACAGATATGTCCCCCATGGGTCCCGAACTGAGAGACATCGGGTGTGTATCACTATGTCAGACATGCATCATTATACTTGACATTGTATTCCATTGCATTGCACATATTTTTCATTAGTGAACTTGATATCGTGTTTTGCTGATCTTCTGATTGCCTTTCTGCGGAACATGTGATTGATCAATATTGAGCTTGTTATAGTAGATATATAATTTTTTGAAGTATTGTTGTTGAAGATATGTAATTTGTTGAAGTGTTGTTGTTGAGGATATGTAATTTGTCTAAGTGTTGTTGTTGAGCTGTGTGCTATGTAAACTGTGAGCTTTTAGGTTGGGTTGAAATTAATGCAGGTTGTAGTTGTGGAGGTTTGGTTGGGGGTGGTAGGAGTACCCATATTTCATCCCCTTAACTTGTGTTTAGAGGTTTACTTGCTGAGTACCGTGTGGTTTGGTACTCACCCCTCGCCTCTACAAATTTTTGTTTGTTATGAGCCTGGATTTTTGTTGAACTTTTCATTCTCTTCTTTTTCGAGGCTTCCGGGAGATTTGTGAGGTAGATGTTTCCATCTCAGCAGACTTTCTTCTCCTTAATTATGATCTTGTTCAATTCTAGAAACAAGTTCATTTGAGACTTGAGTTTTTCTTTTGAATCAATTGTAATACTTTAGATGCTTGTACACGTGACTATCAGGTTTTGGGGTTTTTATTTAGTTACTTATATTTTATTTCCGCACTTTATTGTAATAATTAAGTTTAAGACTGACTTGTCTTGGTGGGATAAGACGAGTGTAATCACGTCCATTTTTTGGTCGTGACATAATAGTATTAGTAATAGTAAGAATAATAGTGATAGGAATAGTAATAGTAATAATAATAGCAATAGTAATAGTAATAGTAATGGTAATAATAATAATAATAGTAACAGTAATTGTAGTAGTAGTAGTAGTAGTAATAATAATAATAATAATAATAATAATAATAATAATAATAATAATAATAATAATAATAATTGTAATAGTAATAGTTGTCACGACCCAAAACGAGCCGCGAGTGGCACCCACACTTATCCTACTAGGTGAGCGAACCAACAAATCTAAACCCCAACATTTACCAGTATATCAATTATAAATCGTAAAAATAATACGGAAGATCCAAAACTTATTAACGTAATCAATTAAAGAAACTTCTAAAGTTTAATACTTATTATCCCCAAAATCTGGAAGTCATCACATCAAGAAAATCTATCCTCAAATTACCAAGTCTAAGAGTATTTAAGAAGCTAAAATAAGTAAAAAGATTGTCCATGTCCGAACTTCAAAGACATCAAGACGTGAAGGAGAGAATCCAGGCCGAGCTAGGGATAATAGCTCACCCTGAAATCTGATGTGCTGGAGACTGGCTAGAGTTTAGGGAGAGTCGAAGTCGATGGTGAACTTGCTGCACTCCACAAAACAACAAGAAGAAAATACAAGTAAGGGTCAGTACAAGGAACACGTACTGAGTAGGTATCATTGGCCAACTCAAAATAGAAATCAGTATATATTAAGCAATAATATAAAATCAACTACAATACTTAACAGGTGGCAAACAACAAACACGTGAACCATTGACAACAACACCATAATGGGTACACCATCTATCACAACACCAAGCACACCTATGAGGACTCATGCCTCCACACCATATTCATTTGGGAAATAGGTTCTTTGAGTTTGAGTATATTAAGTTCATTCAGGATTCCTTTCCTTTAATGTTATTGTGTCGGAACGCGACACTCCGGTCCCATATATCGTGTCGGAACGTGACACTCCATCCCATAATACCGTGTCGGAACGTGACACTCCGATCCCATAATATCGTGTCGGAACGTGACAATCCAATCCAAAATTACCGTTAATTTATCATTTAATATCACCACTTTTTCATTCGTTAATAATATTTCATCTAGCCTCCTTTATTCAAGGCATTACTTCGATATAGATGGTTCAAGATTAGAATTTCAACATTCTCATAATTTTAGGCCAACCACGAACCACACAATCAAAAACATACAACCACGCAATCAAGTACATAGGAGACTTTACCATATCATTCAATACATATCAATTGCTATTTAGAGTTTATCTATTACATAGAAATAAACCATAACCTACCTCCACCGAAGAATCGAAATCAAGCAAGCTACCTCCCCAATGCCTTTGCTTTCCTCAATGCCTATGAACCTTTTCAATCTGAAGTCTAAGTCGCTGGCTCCCCTCGTTCGTTCACGCCCTTCTCCTCTTTTTATTTTTCTATTGCAGATTCTTTTTACCCTAATTATCATATAATCAATTATAAAAGATGATAAAAGTAACCCACTATTTATTTTAAAGTTATCTCCTTTAACCCCCAACTAACTCAATTATAAAAATTACCCCACTAATTTCATAATAATAAT
>NC_028639.1:16061961-16062907 GCF_001406875.1 Solanum pennellii
GGTCTAATAAAACCTTTACCTAACAACTCCTGAAGTTGGGACTTTAACTCCCTTAACTCAGCTGGAGCCATACTATAAGGAGGAATGGAAATGGGGCGAGTACCCGGCTCCAGGTCAATACAAAAATCAATATCCCTATCCGGTGGCATACCAGGAAGGTCTGCAGGAAACACATCCAGAAACTCACGGACTATCGAAAAAGACTCAATCGAAGGTACTTTGGAAGTATAATCCCTGAGAGGTGCCAAGAAAGCTAAACAACCCTTACTAACCATTCTCTTAGCACGAAGAAAAGAGATACTATGAACTGGAGTGGAAATATAGTCACCCTCCCACACTAGCGGGTCTGTCCCAGGCTTGGCCAATGTCACAGTTTTAGCATTACAATCTAAGATTGCAAAATTTGGAGAAATCAAGTCATACCCAGAATTACATCAAAATCAACCATCTCTAGAATAATCAAATCTACATGAGTATTGCTCCCCACAAAAGTCACAAGACAAGACCTATACACCTTCTCAACTATCACAGACTCACCCACAGGAGTAGAGAGACTAATAGGCATGTCAAGCAAATCACAATGTAAATTAAGACTAGTAGCAAATGAGGAAGATACATATGAAAATGTGGATCCAGGATCAAATAATACAGAAGTCATGCAATCACAGACCAAATGATTACCTGTGATAACAGCATCAGATGTCTCTGCTTCAGACCTCCCGGGGAAAGCATAACAATGGGCCCTATCACCTTTCTGTCCGTTGCCCCTACCATGTTGCGCTGCAGTAGTTCTAGCTTGCCCGCCACCCCGGCTGTTTTGGTGACCACCATTACCTTGGCCATCACGTCCTCCAGAATGGCGGCCTCACCCATGACCACCTCTACCTCTAACTATTGGGGGTCTGTAACTCTGTTTTGGACAATACTTCCTAATATGTCCAGTCTC
>NC_028639.1:16068635-16070385 GCF_001406875.1 Solanum pennellii
CTTGGATCGCCCGCGTGCGTAGGTGCGGTCTTGCTTGGGTGCCATAGTAGATAGTACCTGTAAAGGATCAGTATTAGTATGAGTAGTGGAAAATAAGACGGGCAAAACCATACGAAATAAAACAGTGAAAGTAGTGTGTCAGTGATATTGAAACTGTATCATACGACGGGCCAGATGACGGCTCGTCGTGGCTATGACGGACCGTCATGAGGTCCGTCGTGTTTTACTTGGTAGATGTATACATAAAGAACCCTGAAGGAGGGGTCTCTGACCAGCATGACGGTCGTGCAGGACGGACCGTCGTGGGTACGACGGCCCGTCGTAGGTGTCCGTCGTTGGACACTTGGAAAAATTATTGGAGACCCTTAGCAGAGGGGTCTCTGACCATTACGACGGTCGTGCAGGGCGGACCGTCGTGGCTATGACGGTCCGTCGTGGGTGTTCGTAGTAGGACACTTAGAGAAAAAATGAGAGACCCTAAGAAATAGTGTCTCTGACAAACGGAACGGTTGTGCAGGACGGACTGTCGTGAATACGACGATCCGTCACATGTGTCATGTAGGACAGGGGTTCTAGGGCTTGTGCAACGGACCCTACGACGGTCCGTCGTGGCTACGACGGTCCGTCGTTGGGGTCTCGTTCTGAACGACAGTGACAGAACTAAAGGTACCCTAAGCAACCCCGATGAACCCACATCAATATTGTAGTGTTTTGGACCTACATGTGTCTAACCCAACTACCTAAGAAACTAACAATGCAAAAGCACCTATGTCTAGGGTTATCAATATGGCAAATTCGAACATTTTGAGCCTAGGTTTAGATATAATTATATAAAGGAAACAATATACCACTAAGAACTAATCTAATACTAACTACTAAACAAAAATGCAAGAGAAATGAGTATAAATTTAGAGACACATACCTTAGAAATGGAGAAAAAACAAATGGAGAATGATTCAGTTGGCAAGGTAGATACCCACAGCAGCAGCACCGACTAGTAGATGATAATTATAACGTTTAGGAGGATTTGGGGGGGCAATGATCAGTGGGGGGAATGTGGAAGTTGAAAGGAGAGGGGAGATGAGAGGGATAAGGAAGTAATGGGGTGAAATAAGGAGGGGTGGGGAGTATAAACGGTCAGATTTTGAAAAGGGTCCAGCCGGGTCGTGTCGGGTTTATTTCATTAATCACACGACGGTTCCCCGACGACGGTCCGTCGCAGTTGCGACGACCCGTCGTGGGTTCCGTCGTGTGTGCCCTAATTTCAAAATAGCAGAAAAACATACCTGGACGACGGATGCATACGACGGTCCGTCTCATGCGAAACGGTCCGTCGTTATATCCGTCAGTGGCTGCTGAGTAGTTTTCTGCAGAATTTCCTGGTGATGTGCCTGCGAATTTAAAAACCCATTAGTAGAAAATGCTAACCTTACTAAAAAAAAAATGACAAGTATTGGGTTGCCTCCCAACAACCGCCAGATTTAATGTCGCAGCACGACTGGGGACACTTGATTACTCAGCCTTCATCAAGATGGTTTGCCTCTATTACTTTATTCCCCGATGCTTTATGCCCAAAATAGAGTTTTATTCGTTCTCTATTCACCTTAAACCACACTCCCTCCTTGGCTTTTAACTCAACTGCTCCATGAGGAAATACTTGGGTAATCAAGTAAGGGCCTGTCCATTTGGACTTGAGCTTGCCCGGAAGACGACGCGACCCAGAACTGTCTACAAGCACCAAATCCCCAAC
>NC_028639.1:16074326-16074992 GCF_001406875.1 Solanum pennellii
TGGAAGTCATCACATCAAGAACATCTATCCTCAAATTACCAAGTCTAAGAGTATTTAAGAAGCTAAAATAAGTAAAAGCATGGTCCATGTCCGAACTTCAAAGACATCAAGACATGAAGGAGAGAATCCAGCCCGAGCTAGGGATAACAGCTCACCCTGAAATCTGATGTGCTGGAGACTGGCTAGAGTTGAGGGCGAGTCGAAGTCGATGGTGCACTTGCTGCACTCCACAAAACAACAAGAAGAAAATACAAGTAGGGGTCAGTACAAGGAACACGTACTGAGTAGGTATCATCGGCCAACTCAAAATAGAAATCAGTATATATTAAACAATAGTATAAAATCAGCTACAATACTTAACAGGTGGCAAACAACAAACACGTGAACCATTGACAACAACACCATAATGGGTACACCATCTATCACAACACCAAGCACACCTATGAGGACTCATGCCTCCTCACCATATTCATTTGTGAAATAGGTTCTTTGAGTTTGAGTATATTAAGTTCATTCAGGATTCCTTTCCTTTAATGTTATTGTGTCGGAACGCGACACTCCGATCCCATATATCGTGTCGGAACGTGACACTCCGATCCCATAATACCGTGTCGGAACGTGACACTCCGATCCCATAATACCGTGTCGGAACGTGACACTCCGATC
>NC_028639.1:16075082-16099242 GCF_001406875.1 Solanum pennellii
AGATGGTTCAAGATTAGAATTTCAACATTCTCATAATTTTAGGCCAACCACGAACCACACAATCAAAAACGTACAACCACGCAATCAAGTACATAGGAGACTTTACCATATCATTCAATACATATCAGTTGCTATTTAGAGTTTATCTATCACATAGAAATAAACCATAACCTACCTCCACCGAAGAATCGAAATCAAGCAAGCTACCTCCCCAATGCCTTTGCTTTCCTCAATGCCTATGAACCTTTTCAATCTGAAGTCTATGTCGCTCGCTCCCCTCGTTCGTTCACGCCCTTCTCCTCTTTTTATTTTTCTTTTACAGATTCTTTTTACCCTAATTATCATATAATCAATTATAAAAGATGATAAAAGTAACCCACTATTTATTTTAAAGTTATCTCCTTTAACCCCCAACTAACTCAATTATAAAAATTACCCCACTAATTTCATAATAATAATTATGAATAGTCCAAAACACCCATTTAAAAATTTTAGCGGAAGTCTGACCAAGTGGGGGTTATGCAGCTTGAGACGGTCCGTCGTATCTACGACGGTCCGTGCTGCAGGTCCGTCGTGAAGTTCCGAGAGTCGATCCCAGTACCCAGATTCCAGAGTTGAAGTGTTTTGGAACGAAGACCCTCGACGGACCGTCGTGCCTATGACGGTTCGTCCTACTTGTCGTCGAGGGTATTGAGGAGAGCAGCAGAAGAAATTACACAAGTATGGGACGACAGAATCCATCACGGTCCGTTGTGACCATGACGGTCCGTCGCGTGGTCCGTCGACCCAGTCAGTTTTTATCAAAAATAATTCTACTGCTCGAACCGACTAAACAGGTTGTTACAATAGTACTAGTAATAGTTATAGTAATAATAATTGTAATAGTAATAGTAATAGTAATAGTAGTAATAATAGTAATAGTAATAATAATAGTAATGATAATAATAATAGTAATAATAATAATAATAGTAATACAAATAGCAATAGTAATAGTAATAGTAATAGTAATAGAAGTAGTAATAGTAATAGTAATAGTAATAGTAATAGTAATAGTAATAGTAATAGTAATAGTAATAGTAATAGTAATAGTAATAGTAATAATAATAGTAATAGTAATAACAATAATAATAATAATAATAATAATAATAATAATAATAATAATCATCATCATAATAATAATAATAATAATAATAGTAATAGCATTAGGAATAGTAATAGTAATAGTAATAATAATAGTAATAGAAATAGTAAAAATAATAGTAATAGTAATAGTAATAATAATAGTAATAGTAACAGTAATCCTAATAGTAATAATAATAGCAATAGTAATAATAATAGTAATAGTAATAGTCATCATCATCATCAGCATCATTATCACAATAATAATAGTAACAATAATAATAATAATAATAGTAATAGTAATAGTAATAGTAATAGTAATAATACTAATAGTAATAGTAATAGTAATAACACTAATAGTAATAGTAACAATAGTAATAGAAATAATAATAGTAATAGTAATAGTAATATTAATAGTAATAGTAATAATAATAATAATAATAACAATAATAATAATAATAATAATAATAATAATAATAATAATAATAATAATAGTAATAGTAATAGTAATAATAGTAATAATAATAATAATAATAATAATAATAATAATAATAATAATAATAATAATATGTAATGACCCGGAAAGTCATTTAGGGAAATTTTCACAAAATTAGCTTTTTAACCATCTCGCAGTTGTCTCGAGTCATTTTTGATCAATTTGTGAAATAGATTTGGAATTTTTTAGTTATTTATTAATTTCAATTGTCTAGTTGACGAGTGATGTTAAATAAATAAATTTTTATTAGGTGGCTAATGGGCCAATTTTTTGATTTATATAATACCCGTACCCCATGGCCCATGTGTGAGAAAAAAAATAGTGAGACTTATTAATATTGATTTATTTACTAGCTCACAATTATTACCCTAAATAATTAAAACAAATTGAGGAGAGGAATTACTTGCACGACGAATAGCGGCTGCAAGCTTAAGGTGATTCTATTACTCGAACTTATCTTAATTTCATTAAAATGTAGGTTTAATTAATGTTAGTGTTGGCGAGTGTAAAGGAAATCAGAAGTGAAAATAGGTGTCTATTGGCGTTAATATTACTCAATGACGTGTTGAAATTTGGACAAAAGTGAGGGACATAATAATAACAAATAGAGAAGTAACGATTGAGGAATAATGGTGCCATGACTTTAACTAGTAGGTTAATTTTCAATTTGTCCTTTTGCACTATTGTAAATATTTTAATAAATTAATTGAATTTGATTTTAGTTTCTATTGATTACAGATTGGAAGGGTAATCTCTCATTAATTATTAATAGTGTAGTATGAATAACTATATACGAACAGGTATGACGGACCGTTCCAAGCACGATGGTCCGTCGAGGGTCTCCATTCCATAACACTTAAACTTCTTGAAATTTGGATACTGGGACTACTCTTTAATCATCACGACGAACCAGCAGGATGGACCGTCGCGGCTATGACGGTCCGTCATGAACTTCGTAATCCCACACTTAGGTCAGACTTCCCCATCTTCCTTCAGCAGCTTCACTACGATGCCACCTACGGACCGCCACAAGCTCGACGGTCCGTCACAAGCCCCGTAGGTGGTAACTTTTATGCATTTCTTGCTCAAAAACTTTCGCGTTCATCTTTGGACAGATTTCCTGCAAATAAAGAGAAACTTACATAAAAAATCAACGCAAAAAGACTTTTAGACACACACTAAACTTAAAGAAAAAGCATTAAAAATACCGTAAAACCGCGGTATGTCAACACCCTCAACTTAAATTCGTTGTTTGTCCTCAAGCGACGCACTATGACTCACTACAAAATCTTTGTACAATAGTATCCATATTTTAACTTTCGCAATCATTTGGGTCTTAATCCCGATCAGTCTCATCATATTTATGCATGTTATCACTATTAGGCTTGAATTATGTGGAATCAGACCATGACACAGACTCACCACGCACTAACACCTATCCTCTTCAATTTCTCACCGAGGTGCTAATATTTTCGGTATTGCAACTCGTGTCCTCACTTCAAAAAAACATCCTCATTTTTCACACAATGATTTCAGTTTGAGTATAAGGATTAATTTTTAACACTCACTCTCAGAACAAATTCACAACTCATTCATACATATTGCCATAAGCTTTCCCTTATTTTCACTGCTTTATGTTCGCCATACAACTCTTAGGATCACGATAGGACTTTCTTAGCTTGAAACATAGGCTCATGGTCAGTTAGGGTATATTTAGGTATAAACTTTAGTGACTTTTTGCCCTCCTTGACATATCGGCTAAACATACCACTTTTTATCATTTTATTTCGCCCAATTTCTCATATTCTTTTAACCTTGCTATTTTCCCTTCTTTCTTCATTTGTGTAAGTGACTCTCTTCTTTTCTTGCTTGTATTTATTGTATTTTTTTTTACTTTTCTTTCAACTGGTTCTTGAGTCACTTTACTTTTGTTCTTTCTCTCTCTTTGTTCTTTCAACCCCACATTCCAGAGCATTCCTCATAAGAGCCACCCTAAACTCATGGCTTTGCCATGAGTCAAAGTACACAATATCCAAAGTTGGGTCAGGGCCACGAAAAGGTTGTTTACTGCATTAGCCATCCTAAACTTATGCTTTTGGCATAAGCCGAGGTTCACATGTCCAAGGAGGGACCAGGGCGAACACATTATTACCAGAAAAGATTAGTTGGGGTGAAAATAAAGGTATGTTTTAAGCTCAAATCATTTGGATCAAAGAGGGATTAATTTCATTCGTTTTTTTATTTAGGCTAAAAATTGGCTATATTGAACAAGGGCCTATGATCCTTTCCTAATTGTTTATTGCAGCTTACTTTTAGCAGGACTAACCAGGCAAGTTCTAGCTCAGTACAAATAGTGGATGTAACGACCATTTTCGATCATTTTGAGCACTAGAACTTTTTATGTCAGAAAATACTTTCCTATAGATTTAAGGGGTGTTTTGGACTATTCATAATTATAAATATGAAATTAATGGGGTAATTTTTATAATTAAGTTAGTTGGCGGTTAAAAAAAAGATAACTTTATAATTAATAATGGGTCACTTTTATCACTTTTATAATTAGATAAGTATAATAATTAGGGTAATAAATATTCTCTAAAAAAAAAGAAGAAGAAGGAAAAATCAGGCGAGAAACACATACCTCCGACGCCTCTATCAGGGAAGAACAACACAGGTAATGCTTGAATATACATGTTCTTAATTAAAAGTAGAGTAAGAATGATTATGATTATTATTATATTGTTTAATTGGAATTGGGATCTTATAGGAATTATTGTTGACTACAGCCCTAATTCTATTGCAATTAATAATTAAATATTGCATGGTCATGGTTGTTTCTGTATGTATCCATATGTTGTTGAATGGACAGCAAGGTTAAATGACCTTTTGTTCATCACATTAGGTCCAACACGTGCAAATTGAATAGAAGTCACTGGTTCCGTAACCAGTGATTTTAACTTTTAAACATTATAATTTGGTTATTATGTTATAAATTAAATCTTCATATATTGAGACAGATAATTAAATATTAGGTGTATTGAATTATTTAAATATCACTAAAGATATGCTAATTAGAGGAATTAAGACTTACCCTTAAGTTTAAACTTTAGGAAATTGATTATAGAATTAGGTGAATTTTTGGGTCTAAGCTAAACATTGAATAATACGAGTGATTATAGGTTTTTTTTCAACTTACAAATTATGTATATATAATTGATAGATTGGAAAGGTTCGAAAGCATTGGAGAAGTAGTTGCTTGACTTCGGTAGAGGTAGGTTATGGTTTATTTTTATTTGATAGATAAACTCTAAATAGCGATTGATATGTATTGAGTGATATTGTAAAGTCTCTTATATACTTGATTGTGTGATTGTTTGTCTTGATTGTGTGGTTTGTGGCTGGCCTAAAATTATGAGACTATTGAATTTCTAATCTTGAACCCTCTCTATTAAAATGACGCCTTGAATAAAGAAGGCTTTCTGAAATAAAATAATGAGATAATTGGATCAGAGTGTCACGTTCCGACACGGCGTTATGGGATCGGAGTGTCACGTTCCGACGCGGTATTATGGGATCGGAGTGTCATGTTCCGACACAATAACATTAAAGGCAAGGAATCTTGAAGTAACTTAATACTTAATCTCAAAGAACCTATTTTCTAAATGAGTATGGTATGGAGGCATGAGTCCTCATAGGTGTGCTTGATGTTGTGATTGATGGTCTACCTATTATGGTATTGTTGTTGTCAATGGTTCATGTGTTTGTTGCTTGCCACCTGTTAAGTATTGTAGTTAATTTTATATTATTATTCAATATATATTGATTTCTTTTTTGAGTTGACCGATGATACCTAATCAGTATGTGTTCCTTGTACTGACCCCTACTCGTATTTTTCTTTTCTGTTCTTTTGTGGAGTGCAGCAAGTGTACCATCGACTTTGACTCGCCCTCAGCTCTAGCCAATATCCAGCATATCAGACTTCAGGGTGAGCTATTAATCTAGCTCGTGATGGTTTCTCTCATTCACGTCTTGATGTCTTTGAATTTGGGACATGGGCCATATTTTTGCTTATTTTGGTTTTTTAAACACTTTTAGACTTGGTAATTTGGAAATATATGTCCTTGATGTGAGGACTATCAGATTTTGGGATAATAAGTATTAAACTTTAGAAATTTATTTAAATTGGTTACTTAATAACTTTGGAGCTTCCGCATTATTTTTGCTATTTATAGTTGAATTATTTGTATATGTTGGGGTTCAGACTTGTTGGTTCGCCCACCTAGGGGGGCCAGTTTAGGTGCCACTCACGATTCGTTTTGGGTCGTGAAAAACTTGGTATCAGAGCATTAGGTTTGTTGGTCTCATCACACAAGGACAAGTCTAGTAGAGTCTTGAGGAA
Source organism: Solanum pennellii (assembly GCF_001406875.1). Lineage (NCBI taxonomy): Eukaryota > Viridiplantae > Streptophyta > Magnoliopsida > Solanales > Solanaceae > Solanum > Solanum pennellii. Next base: position 16,081,097 of record NC_028639.1, read on the forward strand.
CGGTATGGGGACACCTTTACTTTTTTTCGAGAGGCTATAAGACTTTAGGAAAACTCCATTCTTTCTTTCGTTCGTGCTATTACTTGGATCCAATTGGTATCTGGGTGATACAAATTGGTATCTGACCTTCTCACTCTATTTCGCAGATGGTTAGAACTAGAGCAACAACTGTGCCAACACCAACACTGACAAGACAGGGTGCGTCTGAGCCAACCATTGGGGCTGTAAATCGAGGAGAAGTAGTGGCAAGAGGCCGCGGTAGAGGTCACAGAAGGACGCCCACTAGAGGCAGATGACAAACACCTGGTCCAGCAAGGAATAGAGCAGTGACTCCTCCATCGACTGATGAGGTAGTGAGAGAGGGTGAAGAAGGGGAAAATGAGCAGATTTAGGATAAGGAAGTACCACCCCAACCTACCCCAGAGATGATTAATCAGGTTCTTACTTATCTTAGCGGGTTATCTGATCAGGGCAAGACACCACCAGTTTTTTCTGCACCAGCACCTCAGATTCAGGGAGTACAACATGCAGATGCCGTGGCTCCCCGCATGGATGCTTCATTGGAAGTAGGCACGTTTCCGCGATTGACTACAGGGTCTATAATGACAGGTGATGAGCATGAACTTTTCCTTAATTTCTTAAAGTTGAAACCTCCAGTCTTCAAGGGTGCTGAATCTGAAGATGCCTATGATTTTCTGGTTGATTGTCATGAGCTGCTACATAAGATGGACATATTAGAACGATTCGGTGTTGAATTTGTGACCTACCAGTTTCAGGGGATGCCAAAATGTAGTGGCGGTCATATGTTGAGTGTCAACCAGCAACGGCGCCACCTATGACTTGGGCATAATTTTCTAACTTATTTATGGAGAAGTATATACCCCAGACTTTGAGGGATAGAAGGAGAGATGAGTTCCTGAGCCTAGAGCAAGGAAGGATGTCTGTTACTGCTTATGAGGCCAAGTTTTGTGCACTATCCAGGTATGCCACTCAGCTTTGCTTCAGTCCACAAGAGAGGATTCGCCACTTTGTGAAAGGATTGAGGTCAGATTTGCAGATTCCAGCCTTTACAGGTAGCTGCTGCAGCAAAATCCTTTCAGGAAGTGGTTGATTTTGTGATAGAGGTAGAGGGGGTGAAGCCATATGACTTCACCACGACGTCGAAATTTCAGAAGTTCCGTAAGGGAGGTGAGTTTAGTGGTTCTTACTCTAGAGGGTAGAGTTCAGGAGGTTACGCAGCCCGTCTTATCCAATCTTCATTGCAGGCTTCAACTGGGGGTCCATCGCAAACTAGTCAGCCATTTTCTGAGTTTGGAGGTTATCTCCAGACTTCATCATTTTCACAGAGACCTATACTTAACTCCTGGAATTGTTATGGATGTGGAGAGGTTGGACATATTAGAAAATATTGTCCAAAATAGAGTTACAGAACCCCAGTAGTTAGAGGTAGAGGTGGTCATAGTAGAGACCGCCATTCTGGAGGACGTGGTGGCCAAGGTAATGGTGGTCACCAGTTCAGTCGGGGTGGCGTGCAAGTTGGAACTACTGCAGAGCAACTTAGTAGGGGCAATGGAAAGACAGGTGATAGGGCCCATTGTTATACTTTCCTGGGAGGTCTGAAGCAGAGACATCTGATGTTGTTATCACAGGTACTCTTTTGGTCTGTGATTGCATGGCTTCTGTATTGTTTGATCCTGGATCCACATTTTCATATGTATCTTCCTCATTTGCTACTGGTCTTGATTTATATTGTGATTTGCTTGACATGCCTATTCGTGTCTCTACTCCTGTGGGTGAGTCTGTGATAGTTGAAAAGGTGTATAGGTCTTGCCTTGTGACTTTTGTGGGGAGCAATACTTATGTAGATTTGATTATTCTAGAGATGGTTGATTTTGATGTAATTCTGGGTATGACTTGGCTTTCTCCAAATTTTGCAATCTTAGATTGTAATGCTAAAACTGTGACATTGGCCAAGCCTGGGACAGATCCACTAGTGTGGGAGGGTGACTATATTTCCACTCCAGTTCGTATTATCTCTTTTCTTCGTGCTAAGTAGATGGTGAGTAAGGGTTGTTTAGCTTTCTTGGCACATCTCAGGGACGATACTTCCAAAGTACCTTCGATTGAGTCTGTTTCGATAGTCCGTGAGTTTCAGGATGTGTTTCCAGCAGACCTTCCTGGTATGCCACCGGATAGGGATATTGATTTTTGTATTGATATGGAGTCGGGTACTCGCCCCATTTCCATTCCCCCTTATAGAATGGCTTCAGTTGAGTTAAGGGAGTTAAAGGCCCAACTTTAGGAGTTGTTAGGTAAAGGTTTTATTAGACCGAGTGCATCCCCTTGGGGTGCTTTTGTTTTATTTGTGAAGAAGAAAGATGGAAGTTTTCGGATGTGCATAGACTACAGGCAGCTGAATAAGGTAACTATTAAGAACAAGTATCCCATTCCTCGCATTGATGATTTGTTCGATCAGTTAAAAAGTGCTTGTGTCTTCTCTAAAATTGATTTGAGATCTGGTTATCATCAATTGAAAATACGGGCAACAGATGTTCAAAAGACTGCTTTTCGAACCAGGTATGGGCATTATGAATTCTTAGTAATGTCTTTTGGGCTTACGAATGCCCCTGCTGCTTTCATGAGCCTGATGAACGGGATTTTTAAGCCATATCTGGACCTCTTTGTTGTTGTATTTATTGATGATATACTGATATACTCAAAGAGCAGGAAAGAACATGAGGAGCATTTGAGAATTGTATTGGATTTGTTAAGGGAGAAAAGGCTTTATGCCAAGTTCTCCAAGTGTGAGTTTTGGCTCGATTCAGTGTCCTTCTTGGGGCACGTGGTTTCTAAAGATGGAGTGATGGTGGATCCTTCTAAGATTGAAGCAGTGAAGAGTTGAGTAAGACCTACTAATGTTTCAGAGGTAAGGAGCTTTGTTGGTTTAGCTAGCTACTACCGTCGATTCGTCAAGGGATTTTCTTCTATTGCTTCGCAGCTGACAAATTTGACTAAGCAGAATGTTCCATTTGTATGGTCGGATGAGTGTGAAGAATGCTTCCAAAAACTTAAGACCTTGTTGACTACTGCACCAATTCTTACCTTGCAAGTGGAAGGTAAGAATTTTATTGTTTATTGTGATGCATCTTATTCTGGTTTAGGTGCAGTGCTAATGCAGTAGAGGAATGTAATTGCTTATGCTTTGAGGCAATTGAAAATGCATGAACGTAACTATCCGACCCATGATTTGGAGTTGGCTGCAGTTTTATTTGCATTAAAGCAATGGAGACATTATCTATATGAGGTCAAGTGTGAAGTTTATACAAATCATCGTAGTTTACAGTATGTCTTTACTCAGAAAGATTTGAATTTAAGGTAGAGGAGGTGGATGAAACTATTGAAAGACTATGATATTACTATTTTGTATCACCCAGGAAAAGCTAATGTTGTGGCAGATATTTTAAGTAGAAAAGCAGGGAGCATGGGTAGTTTAGCCCACTTACAGGTTTCTAGACGCCCATTGGCTAGAGAGGTTCAGACTCTGGCTAATGACTTTATGAGGCTGGAAGTACTAGAGAAAGGAGGATTTTTTGCCTGTGTGGAGGCAAGATCTTCTTTCTTGACAAGATTAATGGAAATTACTTTGCTGATGAGAAGCTGAGTCTAATTCGAGATATGGTATTGCGAGGAGAGGCTAAAGAGGCAGCAATTGATGAAGAAGGCGTCTTGAGGATTCACAGAAGGGTATGTGTGCCCCGTGTGGATGATTTGATTCATACTATTCTTACAGAGGCTCACAATTTAAGGTATTCTATACATCCTGGTGCAACCAAGATGTATCGTGATCTAAAGCAACATTTTTGGTGGAGTAGAATGAAGCGTGGCATTGTTGATTTTGATGCCCAATGCCCGAATTGTCAGCAGGTAAAGTATGAACACCAGAGGCCTGGAGGAACACTTCATAGAATTCCCATTCCTAAATGGAAGTGGGAAAGAATTGCAATGGATTTCGTAGTTGGTCTTCCAAAGACATTGGGTAAGTTTGATTCTATTTGGGTAATTGTTGACAGGTTAACTAAGTCTACTCACTTCATTCCGGTTAAGATGACTTACAATGCCGAGAAGTTAGCCAAACTCTATGTCTCTGAGATTGTTCGATTGCATGGAGTTCCACTTTCTATAATATCAGATAGAAGTACGCAATTTACTTCTATGTTTTGGAGGACATTACATGCTGAATTAGGTATTAGACTGGATCTTAGTACTGCATTTAACCCTCAGACCGATGGGCAGTTAGAGCGAACAATTCAAGTGCTGGAGGATATGCTTCGTGCGTGTGTGATAGATTTTGGTGGTCATTCGGATAAATTCTTACCCTTAGCAGAGTTTTAGTACAACAATAGCTGTCATTCGAGTATGGGTATGGCCCATTTGAGGCATTGTATGGGAGGAGATGTAGGTCCCCCATTAGTTGGTTTGATGCATTTGAGGTTAGACCTTGGGGTACTGATCTTCTGAGGGAATCATTAGAGAAAGTGAAATTTATTCAAGAAAAGCTTTTAGCAGCTCAGAGTAGGCAGAAGGAATATGTAGATCGAAAGGTTAGAGAGAGGTAAGCTAAGTCCGAGGTATATTGGACCATTTGAAGTACTTAAGCGCGTGGGGGAGGTGGCCTATGAATTAGCCTTGCCTCCAGGACTGTCAGGAGTGCACCCGGTATTTCATGTGTTAATGCTAAAAAAATACCATGGTGATGGAAACTACATTATTCGTTGGGATTCAGTTCTTCTTGATGATAATATGTCTTATGAGGAGGAGCCTGTTGCTATTCTAGATAGAGAGGTCCGCAAGTTGAGGTCAAAGGAGATTGCATCTATCAAGGTTCAGTGGAAGAATCGGCCAGTTGAAGAGTCCACTTGGGAGAGTGAGGTTGATATGCAAGAAAGATATCCACATCTTTTTACAGATTCAGGTACTCTTTCTCGCCCTCGCCTTTCTTCTTATGATCGTTCAAGGACGAAAGATGGGTAAATTGGTATCTATTGTAACGACCATTTTCGATCATTTTGAGCACTAGAACTTTTTATGTCAGAAAATATTTTCCTATAGATTTAAGGGTGTTTTGGACTATTCATAATTATAATTATGAAATTAGTGGGGTAATTTTTATAATTAAGTTAGTTGGTGGTTAAAAAAAAGATAACTTTATAATTAATAGTGGTCACTATTATAATTAGATAAGTAAAATAATTAGGGTAATAGATATTCTCTAAATAAAAAAAGAAGAAGAAGGAAAAATCAGGCCAGAAACACATACATGCGACGCCTCTATCAGGGAAGAACAACACAGGTAATGCTTGAATATACATGTTCTTAATTAAAAGTAGAGTAAGAATTATTATTATTATTATTATTATTATTATTATATTGTATAATTGGAATTGGGATCTTATCGGAATTATTGTTGAGTACGGCCCTAATTCTATTGCATTTAATAATTAAATATTGCATGGTCTTGGTTGTTTTTGTATGTATCCATATGTTGTTGAATGGACAGCAAGGTTAAATGACCTTTTGTTCATTACATTAGGTCCAACACGTGCAAATTGAATAGAAGTCACTGGTTTTGTAACCAGTGACTTTAACTTTTAAACATTATAATTTTGTTATTATGTTATAAATTAAATCTTCATATATTGAGACAGATAATTAAATATTAGGTGTATTGAATATTTTAATATCACTAAAGATATGCTAATTAGAGGAATCAAGACTTACCCTTAAGTTTAAATTTTAGGAAATTGATTATATAATTAGGTGAATTTTATGTCTAAGCTAAACATAGAATAATACGAGTGATTATAGTTTTTTTTTTTCAACTTACAAATTATGTATATATAATTGATAGATTGGAAAGGTTCGAAAGCATTGGAGAAGTAGTTGCTTGACATCGGTAGAGGTAGGTTATGGTTTATTTTTATTTGATAGATAAACTCTAAATAGCGATTGATATGTATTGAGTGATATAGTAAAGTCTCCTATATACTTGATTGTGTGGTTGTATGTCTTGATTGTGTGGTTTGTGGTTGGCCTAAAATTATGAGACTATTGAACTTCTAAGCTTGAACCCTCTCTATTAAAATGACGCCTTGAATAAAGAAGGCTTGCTGAAATAAAATAATGAGATAATTGGATCGGAGTGTCACATTCCGACACGGCGTTATGGGATCGGAGTGTCACGTTCCGACACAGTATTATGGGATCGGAGTGTCACGTTCCGACACAATAACATTAAAGGCAAGGAATCTTGAAGTAACTTAATATATTTAATCTCAAAGAACCTATTTTCCAAATGAGTATGGTATGGAGGCATGAGTCCTCATAGGTGTGCTTGATGTTGTGATTGATGGTGTACTTATTATGGTGTTGTTGTTGTCAATGGTTCATGTGTTTGTTTCTTGCCACCTGTTAAGTATTTTAGTTGATTTTATATTATTATTCAATATATATTGATTTCTATTTTGAGTTGACCAATGATAACTACTCAGTACATGTTCCTTGTACTGACCCGTACTCGTATTTTTCTTCTCTATTCTTTTGTGGAGTGCTGCAAGTGTACCATCGACTTCGACTGGCTCTCAGCTCTAGCCAGTCACCAGCATATCAGAGTTCAGGGTGAGCTATTAATTCTAATTCGTGCTGGATTCCCTCATTCACGTCTTGATATCTTTGAATTTCGGACATGGGCCATCTTTTTTCTTATTTTGGTTTCTTAAACACTTTTAGACTTGGTAATTTGGAAATAGATGTCCTTTATGTGATGACTATCAGATTTTGGGATAATAAGTATTAAACTTTAGAAATTTATTTAAATTGGTTAATAACTTTGGAGCTTCCGCATTATTTTTGCTATTTATGGTTGAATTATTGGTATATGTTGGGGTTCAGACTTGTTGGTTCGCCCACCTGGGGGGGTAAGTGTGGGTTCCACTCACGATTCATTTTGGGTCGTGACAAAGGACTATTCAAATCTTCCTCACACTCACTTGACATCTCATTACTCTACCAGATTATCAGACACCTAGTTCGAATTTTAGACTTAGGGTCATGCAGTGATGTATCTCTATGTCATGCTTAGAGCCACACATTTATCAATTACTATGCCTAGTCATGCATCATTTTCATTACATCAGGGTATCATTTTAGCCATCATGCTTCAGAGTTAAACTATGTATACAAGATATAGACATGCCAGTTCTACAATAAAAATGATCAGTCTCTTGGGGAAAAAGAACACAGGCAAGAAAACCCTAAAAGAAGATAGTGAATTGGGCTACTCAGACTTCACCCTAGCACTCACTTTCCATTTACCCCACCCCCAACAAAAAGATATGCAATTGTCCCCAATGCATAAAAAAATTTGAAGTACGAGAGTGGTAGGTAAAGCAAACCTGGGGTGCAAAGCATCGACGATCAGCAAGCTGGTGGGTCCGGTTCCCTAGAACCCACTACCTCTGTAGTCTGGACACCCTCAGTGGTGTCTGCATCAACAAAAACACTATCAACAGTGCCTCCCGCTATCGCCACATCTTTGGAGCTTGAAGACCCAACAGATGACTCTACAACCCTGATCCGACGCACCTCCTCATCAGTAAGTGAGGTTCTCCTCGCAGCCTCCATCTCACGGCGCTCTTTCTTCCGTGCTCTAGACTCATCCTCTTCTCGACCCTTGTGCCTCTTGGCATGCTCTCGAGGGGGAGGTGGTGGAATCTCAGAAGTGGCGAATAAGGCCACCATCACTGTGTCCTCATCAGGATCAGCAGAAGGGGCCTCAGACTCAGGCACCCTAGCCTCTAGGATCATATCAATGTCCGCTCACAAACTCTCGACCGCATCCTGAAGGGTCAACACGTCCACCTGAGGGTGTGGCCGGGCTAGCACCCACAACTCAAAATCGTCCAAGCGCTGATGAACCTTAGCGATCTTCCGCTCTTTGTGCTGGACAATTTTACGCTCCTAGCGCTCCTCTGCCTCAGCAATAGACCTCTGCATCCAAGGCTGGATTTGATGCAAAAGTGTAGCCATCCGTGCTCTTGTTTCTGGACCCTAGCAAGCGGGAACAGAGCGGGGGAAAGGGGATGAGCGAGAGGATCTAGGGGCAGTGCTACTACCCGGGATAGACTCGACCGGGGTAGTGTCAGTGGTTTCGGAAGCAGCCTACGTAGACGTCTGAGCATGTGCTACCGTATCAGCCAGATTTTCACCAAGTGGAGGGAACTCTGGACGGGGCCCTCTGCGTGGAGCCAACTCATTGGCCTCATCCCGGATGAGACCGATATCAACAGTGCCTAGCGGAGTCTTTAGCTGATCAATGTGCCAGATGGACACACCTGCGGACCTGCATAAGAAAAATATCATGCACGGAAAAAGGTAAGTAGTTGTGACCTTGAAATCCCTCTCGTGCATGACCGCCTGTAGAAGCCAAGCAAAATCCACCTCAAACCCGGCTATCATCGCCGCCATCAGAACTGCGTGATCCCATGTGACAATATTATCAACAGCTGTGGCGGAAAGGCAGTGGCGGACAATCAACCATAAAACTTAGCCGTGAAGGTCAAGTTAGCCTTCTTGATGGCTCCCTTCGGCTCCGTTACCCAGTCGGCACCCTCTCTATTGATAGACAAGTGCAGGGCAATTTACCTCTTGGTGGTCTCTCTCAGCGAAGGCTCACGAAAGAATTGGCCATATTTTACTATTTGCCATCGGTAGTCAAACTCGGCGGTGAGAGGGGTCCTGTTGGAATCAACATCTTTGGCGTATAGATACCGGTGGATGGCGGGCAGGGAGATGTTAACCTGTATGCCCGCGTACTCGAACATGCTCAAGTGGGGCCTGTTTTGCGGGGGCAGCATGTCTATCTATCTGTGATCGGAGAGTAGCCACATAAGAGGCGTAGAACTCTCGAACCAACTCCTCACTGTAATGGCCCAAAGAACGAGCTTTCCACTCAAGCCGGTGTCTGGTGAAGAGATTGTGGATCTCTGCCATGGTGGGGAGACTTCCCGTAAGGACCAGCCTCTCCAGTGTAAGGGTTCGTGTCTAACGCCTTTATTATTTAGAAACTTGGCGTCGAAATACACTTGGTATTGCCCGTCAACACTCCAGCGGTTGGGATGATCGGCAACCGGGGTGAGAGCACCTGTCGGTGATCCTAGAGTGGAATCAGAACTGTCAACCTCATCAGACGAGGAAGACAGTGCAGGTGTGGCGGGTGCAGGGACTTCTGCGGACCTAGAGGCTTCCTCCGACCACAAAACTCCGTAGGAGCCAGACGCTCCTTCTTCATGTGTAACTGACCCAGAAGGTGTGCCGGTCAGTGTGCGCTCCTCATCAGACTGGGAGGCAGTGACTACGCCGGACTCAATGTTTTTGGACGTAGCTCTGGTTGTACGTGCATCTCGTGATGGAGTGGCAGTGCCTGGGGTCACATACTCGGGATCATGCTCATCATCAGAGCCTATAACCAGTCGGGCAGACGTGACAACAGACTTTGAACACCCACGTGCGTAAACTAGATCTTGTTTTGGTGCCATTAGAGATAGTACCTGTAAAGAATCAATATTAGTACTAGAAGGAGCAAACAAGACAAGAAAAAAAATGACACAAAATAAATATAAGAGCAAAGTTGTAATGACATCTGTGTACTAACAGTAAAACACAATGGACCAGGTGACGGCTCGTCGTGAGTACGACGGACCGTCATGGGCTCTGTCATGTCTTACATCCACTATGTTTATGTGGAGACTCCTGAAGGAAAGTCTCTGACAGTTATGATGGCTAAGCAGAACGGACCGTCATGACAATGACGGTCCGTCATCGATGTCTGTCATGGGGTACTTAGAAAAAGGTATGGAGACCCTTAGGAGAGGGGTCTCTGACCATCACGACGGTTCTGCAGGATGGACCGTCGCGGTTATGATGGTCCGTCATAGATGTCCGTCAGAGGACACTTACAAAAAGTGGGAGACCCTTGGGCAAGGGTCTCTGACAACCATGATGGTTGTGCAGGACGGACCCTCATGGCAACGACGGTCCGTCGTAGATGTCCGTCAGAGGTCACTTAGAAAAAGTATGGAGACCCTCAGGAGATGGATCTCTGACTGTCATGACGGTTGTGCAGGACGGACCGTCGGGGGTATGACGGTCCGTCGTAGATGTCCGTCAGAGGACACTTGGAAAAACTTGGAGACCCTTAGGAATAGGGTCTCTGACAACCAGAACGGTTGTGCAGGACGGACCATCGTGGCAACGATGATCCGTTGTAGATGTCTGTCAGAGGACACTTAGAAAAAGTTGGAGACCCTTAGGAAAAGGGTCTCTTACGACCAGAACGGTTGTGTAGGACGGACCGTCGTGGGAACGACAGTCCGTCGCATGTATCCGTTGGTGGACACTTAGAGAAAACGAACAGTGGGGTGTTAGAACAGACCCTATGACGATCGTCGTGGGTACGACGGTCCATCATCAGGGTCTCGTTCTGTCATTCAGTGACAGAATTGGGGATGCCACAATCATCCCCTATGACTCAAATGGAATTCTTAGTGTTAACCTACATGTTTCTAACCCAAATACCTAGAAAACTAGCAATGCTAAAGTATCTATTTCTAGAGTTTTAACAGTGCAATTTGAGGATTCTCAACCTAGGTCAGACAAAATTGGATCAAAGAAAGAAGATCCACCAAAAAGAAATAGGCTAATACGAATTTTTAAAAAAAAACAAAAATGCAATGTAAATGGGTAGAGATCAGAGACACATGCCTGAGAAGAGGAGAAAAACAAGCAAGGGAGGTACTTGTTGATCAAGAACAAAACCACAACAACCGACTCCGACCAGTAGAAAGGAGATATCCAGAATTGGGGAATTTGGGGAAGCAATCAGTTGATAGAGAAGAGAGGTAGGAAGTTGGAAGTTGGAAAGGGATGGAAATGGGAGAAAAAGGGAAGGAAATGAGTGAAATGAAGGGGAGGGTTTTTTAAATGTTAACAATTTTTAAAATACCCCCAACCGGGTCGGGTCGGGTACGCTCATTAATGACGCAACGAGTCCCCGACGACTGTCCGTCGCAGATGCGAAGGCCTGTCATTGGTTCCGTCAAGTTTGCCTTAGTTTTGAAAATAAATGAAAGACATACCTGTACCGACGGATTCACGCGACGGTCCGTCGCATGCGTGACGGTCCGTCGATGTATCCGTCAGTGACTGTTGCAGAGTGAGTTTTTGCAGAATTTCCTGGTGATTTGCTACCTGCAAATTTAAAACCCATTAGTAGAAAATGCTACCATTACTAGAAAAAAAACTATAGGTATTGGGTTGCCTTAAAACCAGCGCCTGATTTAACGTCGCGGCGCTGACTGAAGACACTTGATTACTCAGACTTCATCAAAGTGGTATGCCTCGATCACTTTATTCGCCGATTCAGCATGCCCAAGATAGAGTTTTATTCGTCGTTCATTCACCTTAAACCGCACACCCTCCTTGGTTTCTAAATCAACTGCTCCGTGAGGGAATAATTGGGTAATCAAGTAAGGGACAGTCCATTTGGACTTAAGCTTGCCCGGAAACAAACGCAACATAGAGTTGTATAAAAGCACCAAATCCCCAACCATTAGCTCTCGTTTTTCAATTTTTAGGTCATGGTGCTTCTTCTTCTTTTCTTTGTAGGATATAGCAGATACTGATTGGAGCTCACCACTCTGCCTCATGGACCTACAAATATTGAAGGTCACTTCTTCATTGTTCAACCTAAATTTCATCTCCCCTTTTCCATATCAATTAAGGCTATACCTGTAGCAAGGAATGTCCTCCCAAGAATAATAGGCATTTCAAAATCGGCTTCACAATTAACAATCACAAAATCTGCTGGAAATATGAATGACTCCACTTTTACTAGCACATCGTGGAGTATCTCTATAGGCCTTTTCACTGTTCGATCGGCCATCAGTAGCGCATCGCAGTGGGCTTTGGGTCACCCAAACCCAACTTCTTGTAAATCGAGAGGGGCATGAGATTTATGCTTGCCCCCAGATCATATAATGCTTTCGCAAAATGTAATGACCCGACTGTACAAGGAATAGTGAACGCACCCGGATTTTCTTTCTTTTGTACGAGAGATCTTGTAGCAATATCACTACAATGCTGCATTCTATCATCATCCTCGAAAGTGACCGATCTTTTCTTTGTAACCAGATCTTTCATGAACTTGGTATAACCGGGCATTTGTTCTAAAGCTTCTACCAAAGGGACATTGATAGAAAGCTTCTTCAACATTGTTATAAAATACCGATATTTACCATCCTCGGTCTTTTTCACTAATCTTTGAGGAAAGGGTGGTGGTGGTCTATGCATGGGAATTACCTTTGTAGGCACTTCAACATCTTTTCCAGTGTTATCTTCTACTTCACCACTAAACTCTACCACTTTATCATTATCTTTTATCACCTTTTCGTCATTAGACGACATAGGTGGTCAATGGTTTGCTTACCACCCCGAGTAGTGATTGCCATACAGTGTCCATCATTTTTCAGATTTTGGACAGTGTTGCTAGAAAGAGTGCCCGATTGCCGTGTGTTCATGGTCGCAGATAATTGGGCCATTTGCAACGCATGTGTATCGACTTTGTGCGCAATACTCGCTAAATCACTCCTTAGCTCTTTAATGTGCTCATCACTAGCATCGAACCTCCTCATCATTTTGTGCAACATATCCTCAACTCGCGCCATTCTATCTTTACCATCCATAGTAGTAACTTCACGAGGGACATAGGGCCCATTCCTATCATTTCTGTTACCATAGTTACCCCTGTTGAAGTTGTTATCGCAGTTGTAGTTTCCATCTTGGACATATGGACTCTCACGGTTATAGTTACCATAGATCCGACATTTGTTTCCTTGACCTTTGCGCCAATTCTCCTGATTTGAGCCTTGGGAACTCGGTCGAAAACCCCCCGTCTGTTCATTTACCGCATAGGAATTCTCCTCATATAGCATTTATCATTTGGTGGTGGTGGTTTAGACAAGTAGTTAACTGCATTTATCTTTTCTGCACCCCCAGTGACATGTTTTAATACCAACCCAAGCTTAGTTCTCATCTGATCCATCTCTTCACGAACCTCATTTGTGGCTGGGTTGTGAGTGGATTGCACTGCGAAGGTATTTTTCATAGTATCTGACTTCCTAGTACTTCAAGCTTTATTGTTTCGGGAGATATTCTCTAGCTTTTCGGCAATCTCAGCATAAGGACACTCCCCATAAGAACCACCCGCTATAGTATCTAACACCACTTTATTATTATCATCCTGCCCCGGATAGAAGTATTCCTTCAGTGACTCATCATCTCTGCGGTGATTGGGGACGCTTCTCAAAAATGAGGTGAATCTATCCCAAGAACTACTAACCGACTCTCCTGGTAGTGCCACAAAGTTGTTCACTCTGTCTTTTTGGTTTAGTTTCTTGGAGACCGGGTAGTAGCGTGCTAAGAAAATGTCCCTTAGTTGGTTCCAGGTGAAAATTGAGTTATAAGGGAGCTCAGTGAACCAAATAGCAGCCTATCCCGTCAGTGAGAGAGGAAAGACTCTTAGCCCTATTACATACAAATCCAAATAAGGACTCCCTACACAGATTTTACACACTGCCCTTACCTTAGCTATATGGGCATGTGGATCCTCAAAAGGTAGCCCTGAAAACAAACCTTTGGCAGTAAGCATTTGCATCAGACTACTAGTTACCACAAAGGTGTGGCCTGGTGGTAGAGGGGGCAAGACAAGGGGCCCATCAGAGTATACTATATTATCATAGCCTCTGTAGTATTCTTGAGGGCGTGGAGCAGGATTCTGTCCCCTTTGTTGGTTTTCACCCAGAGCATTGGGTAATAAGTGACCATGAACATCAACCGGAGCTGGGATGTTCTGGTTTGGATCATCATCATTAATACCCAAGTTTTGATTCATGTTGCGTAGTGTACGCTCTAATTCGTGATCATAGGAAAACAAGGGTTCTCTTCCTCTCCATGTATTTGGCATACAAGGAAGATAGTTATGCAAGAATAAAAAACAATAGAAAAGTAAAATCAAGAAAATATTGACTAAACTTTAGTAATAAGTTTAAGTTAATCTAAAAGCTACTTTCCCCGGCAGCGGCGCCAAAATTTGATACGCTCAAACTTACTTCTCAAATAAGAAGTAAAGCGGTCGTATCAAGTAAAGAACTCAACTAATGAGGTTGGGATCGTTTCCACGAGGAAAATAGTTCAGACTTAACTTTGATCTATTATTACTATTATTTAGTCAATTATTTCCTTAGAAAAAAAAGACAATAAAAGGGGATTTTTATTTCTAAATTAATGAAGATAATTAACTATATTAAAGTAACCAACTAACAGAATCAAATCTTGGAGTTTAATCAATTAAAAAAATTAACTAGGGTTTAAGTGTTCCCCACAGGTTCCTAACTTGATAATTCTAACTAGAACAATTCTTTCCTAGTATCTTGCATGCAAAGTGATAAGTTATGTATTTCTAAATCCTTGGTCTGGCATCTAGAAAATTTCACTCCGCACCTTGATCCGTCTACGTGTGTTGCTATACTAACCCTTACCTTGACCTCATATTAAGCATTGTATTCGATATTTGATTAAGTTATTACCTCGTACTAATCAATACTAGCCTATTAAATAGGATACAGTAAATCTATGTTGATAATTCTTTTCCTATTATCTACCTCCTTGGTCCGGCAAGTAGCATTAAGGCGAGTTCTAATGTTGTCCATCCGTTAAAAAAACTTCTACTCGAAAGAATTATCAATACATGCAAGACACTATTCTAGAATTGTTAATTTAGTTAGATTTTACCTCATTATTAACCCATGGTTCCCACAACCCTTGTTATGGAGTTTAGTTACCCATAGTCATAATCACAATATTCATATATGTAATATAAGAATTCATGCACTTACTCCAATGAGAAAGAATAATATCTAGAAGTTCACTTAATTAATCAACAAACGCACCAACAATTAATTCCAGAAAAAGTGTCTCAATTACTGAAATTAATCGAGGACTAAAGATTCTCCAAAAGTCTAACAATCAAAAAGTCTAATAACAAAGAGTCTACTAACAAAAAGTCTAACCCCCAAAATGAGGTTTTTCCAACTATTTATAAAAAACAAAAACCTAATAAAAGAAGGACTTTAATTGCTGAAAATCTGTCAAAACGCGTCCGAGTCGACGGACCTGGTGACGGGCCATCGTGGTCACGACGGGCCATCATGGCCTCCGTCATCCTATACTTTACAAATCCTTCTGCTTCTTTCTTCATTACCCTCGACGAATAGGTATGACGGACCGTTCCAAGCTTGACGGTCCGTCGAGGGTCTCCGTTCCATAACACTTAAGCTTCTTGAAATTTGGATACTGGACTACTTTCTGACATCACGAAGAACCAGCAGGACAGACCGTCGTGGCTATGACGGTCCGTTATGAACTTCGTAATCCCACAGTTAGGTCAGAATTCCCCATCTTCCTTCAACAGCTTCACTACGATGCGATCTACAGACCGTCACAAGCTCGACGGACTGTCACAAGCCCTATAGGTGGTAACTTTTCTGCATTTCTTGCTCAAAAACTTCTGCGTTCATCTTTGGACAAATATCCTGCAAAAAAAGAGAAACTTACATAAAAAAATCAATACAAAAAGGCTTTTGGACACACATTAAACTTAAGGAAAAAACATTAAAAATACCGTGAAACCACAGTATATCAATAGCTTACCCTGGAACTTGATATGTGGGAGGCTGGCTAGAGCTGAGGGAAATCTGAAGTCATGGGTACACTCGCTGCATTTCATAAAAGGAAAACAAAGAAAAACACAAGTAGTTATCAGTACGGGGGCAACATGTGCTTAGTAGATATCATCGGCCAACCCAAAATAGGAACTAATATACAATAAATAATAGTATGAACTCAACTATGCACTTAAGAGGTGATAAACAACAAACAACATGAACAAGTATCAACAACATTAAAGTAAGCTCGTAATAAGTCAATGATATCAAAATCACACATGAGGACTCATTCCTCAAAATCAAAACATTTTGGGAGTTGAAATCTTTGAGATTGAGTATCTTCCATTAATTCAACATGTTTTTCCTTTAATATTATCGTGTCAGAACGTGACACTCAGATCCAAGAATACCGTGTCTAAACGTGACACTCCGATCCAAGAATACCATGCCGGAATGTGACACTCCGATCTAAAAATACTGTGTCGGAACGTGACACTCCGATCCAATAATACCACTAATTTATCATTTAATATCACCACTTTTTCATTTGTTAAAATATTTCATCGAGCTTTATTTATTCAAGGCATTAATTCAATAGAGATCGTTTAAGATTATACATTCCACGGTCTCGGTATTTCAGACCAATTACAAGACACACGACCAAGCCACACAATCACACAATCAAGTACATAGAAAACTTCACAATATCATTCAATGCATATTAGTCACTATTAAGAGTTTACTATCAAATAGCATAAACCATAACCTACCTCCACCGAAGAATCAAAGTCAAGTAAGCAACTTCTCCAATGCTTTTTCTTTCCTCTATGTCTCTAAACCTTTTCAATCTATCAAATAAATATATATGCATAATTTATAAGTTAACGAGTCTACAAACACTAATATTATACTGCCATTACCCAATTATATGTCATCATAGTTTAATTATTAACTTCCTCACATATTTATCCAAAATATCAACCAATCAGTAGATCAAATGCATGCATATTATCTCTACATCCTTATTCATATAAATATATCCAAACACTATCCAATCAGTAACATATAATTAGCCTCTAATTCAACTCATCATTCCTTATTAGCCAACAAATATTGGTAATATATTCATAATAATAAAGACACTACATATGATAACCAAATTTGTCAATTTAAAATCTTACTTCCATATATTATACCCATAAAATCATACTAACGATATTAATACTATATTTCTGCAACTACCAACATTGGCAAGGAATAATTTATTTGAAATTTGTGATATGTGATCGATCTTGTCCTTTCATCTTTTGGAGGATTAGAGCCACCATTAGTTTGTTTTGAAAAAGGAATAATAATATCTTCTCATTAATCTAATTTAACTTTTATTACCCTAATTGTATACCTAACTAATTATAAAAACAATACAAGTGACCCACGATTTATTTTACTATTATTTTCTTTAACCACCAACTAAATAATTATCAAAACTACCCCACTAATTTCATAATTATAATTATGAATAGTCCAAAATTTCCATTTAGAATCTTTGGAAATGATTTTATGAAATAAAAAGCTCTAATCTTTAAAACGACCAAATGGGTCGTTACACGAAGTGACTGTTCGACTATTTGAGGCAAGTAGATTTCAAAACCTTGCTAAGAGTATGAAATATGTGTATTTCCTTATGGTATATGTTTTGGAGTAATGATATTTGGTGATGGTTTGACTTGTCCACATTGATTAATACTAATGATGAAACAAAGGGTAATAAAAGGCAATGTGAATAATTGATTTTGTGTGATGTGTTCATAATGAAGAATGGTTTGAAAGGCTTGTTGAATCATTGTTGATGTTGTTGTGAATTGTGCAGTGTTATGAAAATGGTCATATTCTTTTTATTTGTGTGAACATGTCTTTTGCATTATATTAAGACATGGTTGTAACAAGTGTTACATGCATTGAGAAAAAATGAGAACTTAAAGAGGATGTACCATTTCGAGGGACGTATCGCGCACCGTGATGGATACTATCTTTTGGGGGACGTACGCGCGCCACTGTCACGACCCAAAACGGAGCCGCGACTGGCACCCACACTTACCCTCCTATGTGAGCGAACCAACCAATCTAAACCCTAACATTTCAATATAATATCAACAGAAAGTAATGCGGAAGACTTAAACTCATTAATAAAAACCAATTCAATAACTTCTAAAATTCAACATCTATTATTCCCCAAAATCTGGAAGTCATCACCACAAGAACATCTATGATCAAATTACTAAACTAAGAGTATTCTAAGAAGCTAAAATA
>NC_028639.1:16104344-16104584 GCF_001406875.1 Solanum pennellii
GACCGCCCGGGGAAAGCGTAACAATGGGCCCTATCACCTGTCTGCCCGTTGCCCCTACCATGTGGTGCTGTGGTAGCTCCAGTTTGTCCGTCACCTCGGCCGTTTTGGTGACCACCATACCTCGGCCACCACGTCCTCCAGAATAACGGCCTCTACCACGACCACCTCTACCTCTAGCTATTGGGGGTCTATTACTCTGTTTTGGACAATTCCTCCTAATATGTCCAGTCTCCCCACATC
>NC_028639.1:16107108-16107339 GCF_001406875.1 Solanum pennellii
TTTCTTATTCAAACCCTCTTTCTTTTACCCTAATTAGCATATAATTAAGTATAAAAGATGGCAATAATAACCCACTAATTAACTCAAGGTTACCTTTTTTAACCCCCAAGTAATTAGACTAATTAACATTAACCCACTACTTTATAATTAAAGCCGGAAATAGTCCAAAACGCCCCCTTAAATTACTTAACAGAAATCCGACCCAGCCTGGGATTACGCAGCCTGTGACGG
>NC_028639.1:16107447-16119179 GCF_001406875.1 Solanum pennellii
AAGTTCAGAGAGTCGATTTCAGTACCCAAATTTCAGAATTCTAAGTGTTTTGGGACGAGACCCCATCGACGGTCCGTCGTGCCCATGACGGTCCGTCGTGGGTTCCGTCGTCTCAGTCAGTTTTTCCAGAAATAAAATCTGCTGCTCAAAACGACTAAACAGGTCGTTACAGCCACGATGGTTACTATTATCGAGGGTCGTCTCGTGCGCCGCGACAGATGCATTGACATATATGTCCTCCATCGGTCCCGAACTGAGAGACAACGGGTGTGTATCACTAGGTAAGACATGCATCATTATACTTGAAATTGCATTTCATTACATTGCACATACTTATCATTAGTGAACTTTATATTGTTTTTTGCTGATCTAGTGATTGCCTTTTTGCGGAATTTGTGATTGTGGAATACTGAGCTTGTTATTGAGGATATATAACTTGTTGAAGTGTTGTTGTTGAGAATATGTCATTTGTTGAAGTGTGTTATCGAGGATATGTAAATTGTTGAAGTGTTGCTATTGAGGATATCTAATTTGTTTAAGTGTTTTTGTTGAGGATATGTACTTTGTTAAAGTGTTATTGAGGAGGATATGTAATTTGTCTAAATTTTTTTGTTGAGTTACGTTCTATGTAAACTGTGAGTTGTTAGGTAGGGCTAATGTTTATGCAGGTTGTAGTTGTGGAGGTTCGGTTGGGAGTGGTAGGAGTACCCATATTTCATTCCCTTAGATTGTATTTAGAGGTTTACTAGTTGAGTACCGTTTGGTTTGGTACTCACCCGTTGCTTCTACAGATTTTTTTTGGGTTACTAGTCCGGACCTTTGTGATATATTGTCTTCTTTTCCGAGGTTTCTTGGAGATTTGTGAGGTGGTTGTTTGTCATCTCAGCAGACCTTCTTACTCCTATTTATGATCTTGTTCTACTCTAGAAACAATGTCATATGAGACTTATAACTTCTTTTGAATCAATTGTAATACGATAGAGGCTTGTACACGTGACAACCAGGTTTTAGGGGTATAATTTAAGTTGTAGTAAATTTTTCGCATTTTATTGTATTAGTTGTGTTTTAGGCTGACTTGTCTTTGTGGGATAAGACGAGTGTCATCACATCCAATTTTGGGTCGTGACAAAATGGTATCAGAGCCAAAGGTTCGTAGGTCTCACGTGTGTACAAGCAGAGTCTAAGTAGAGTCTTGAGGATCTGTACGGAGACGTCTGTACTTATCTTCGAGAGGCTATAGTGACTTTTGAGAAAATTCTTCAATTCTTGAATCTGAATCGTGCGGTTTAGTTTTTACTATCATTGCATCACTCCATTCACTCTCATTTATGTGATGACTCGTGCATAGTTTCTCATGTGAGTAGTTAGTGTTTTGTGCATAATGTGAATATTAGACCTAATACTAAGATGAAAGTGATATACTTATGAAAAGAATGTAGTTTGATAATTGAAAGTGGACGAATTAAAATAATTGCAAGATAATGAACAATGTAAATTGAGAAAACATAGTTAGAAAAGTTGTGATAATTTGTATGGGCTATTTTGACACGATCTTCTAGATAGGTATGATGTGTTTTAGTGGTGGATTTAACAGACTTTCACGATGTGGTACTAGTGGTATATGAAAATAGATACGTCAAATTGTAAAGTGTGAATACTACTTAAGGATTTATCAATTGTATCACATGCTCATATAATAAGATTTGGTGTTGTATTCATATTTGAGAATCTAACTAGTTTTTTTACTACGGAAGAATGAATTAAGAATTAGGAAGCTTTTACTGGTGGATCTTTGGTAAAGTATTGATGTGTTTAGGTCGTGAAGTGTATCTCAAAGATTTTAAATGAGTGGTATTATATCGTAAGCTCCATGGAAGTGGATCGATATTCGGATGAGAAGCTAAAAGGTAAAGGAAGTCTGAATGAGTATATTTGTGTGAAGGTCACTAAGAATTTTAGTAAGGAAACAAAACACGTATACATTGGATTAGCCCTTTAGATTTTGAATTGGTATAGTTGGGTTTGGGGTGTCATGTGGATGACAAGATTGACTTCGTGATGAAGAAACTAACTTACCATGACGATAACAATTGATCGTGATGGATAGTGATTAGGATGCAATTATATGATAAAGATTGTTGGTTAAACAAATTTTGTATTGTAATGACGACTAGTGAGTATTTAAGGGTGAGGTTTGATACTATTTGATGAGTAGCTTGATTGCAAGGAAAGTTATAAGAAGTGTTAAAGCACTGCTCAGATAGAATTTAAAGGAGCTAGAGCTATAATGAAATAAATAAGTTAGCGGGATATAGTGTAGCCTTCAGAAGGAGGTGAGAACAAGGATATTTACTCATATTGTAAGAGTCAAAGATGTCAAAAAGTGTGGATAATTGAATTCAAAGATATGTGGTTTCATTTGTTTTGCCTAGATTATTATGATAGTTTTACGGGTTCAGCATATTGGTCAAAAGTTATTGGATAAGATTTGAGAAAGAAGTTTTCATACGTTCAACTCGAGTGTGATGATAAGTTTATTTTGTGATTTTGAGTTTGGTAATGAGTATGATTGATTTTTTGTGAAATATACGATAAGATCAATGGAGAGGCAATCAGTTATAAACTTAGATACGTGAATTCATAAAAATGTTCAAGGTATGAGCTAATAGTAAGGGATAAAGGGATTGAGTTACACAATTGGATTCAAAATTCAATTTTTTCATGGTGAGTTTAGGTTTGTGGTAGTGTGATTTGTGAAGGTATGAATTGGTAAGGTGAGAAATGATCAAACACTTTGAGTATGAAGCATTTGGAAGGACTTAAAAATTCGAGTACTAAATTTGGTTACTTTTGATTGTTATACCTAAGGGGAGATTTAACATAATGTTTTGATTTAGAGGATAAGGTATAAATATCGTGGGTTGTTGGTCAAAGGATATGATTGGTAAGCGAGTTAACCAAAGGAACAAGAGTTGGTGTATTGAGGATTTCAAGATACTCAGAATTTCGTGTCATGGGAAATATTTAAGAAAAATGAAGGAATAAGACCGACTATAATTTTATCATCGATTTTATAAACATTGAGCTTTGGTTTGGGTTACAAGCATGATTTATGAAAGATTCTATATGGTTATGTCGAGCTAGATTGTTCAAAATATGATAGATAATTTATGGATATTAATTGGAGCGGACCTACAGTTCTACAAGGTTAATGAGGATTTTGAGGGGATTGAAACTACTTGATGGGACAATATAAGCCATTATAATGCATTATATAGGCCTTTGACAGTGAGTTGAGGTTATTAACCTATAGTATACTGAATTATTAGGGTGACCAAAATTTCTCTAAGTTCTAACATGAGGTATATGATAAGTTGAATGGTTATTGAAACTTGGCATGTGAAAGATTGTGTGGAGCTGAAATTGAGTATGATTTAATTGTTTTATTTCGATTTAAAGAGTATCTTGTGTTATTCGAGCTTTCTTCTATACATTCTTATGTGATAACTATCTTCGTTCTGGACATGATTTAAGTATGATTCACGTACGTGTCTCACATCCATGGGCGAATTTCTAGTGGTGGATCGTGTGTAACGATCCTACAATTATCCTCTTGGTAGAATGACATCCTTGAGCATACTTGGACATTTCAGATATGAAGGATTGTGTTGCCTTGGGATAGTTTAAGTATACCATTGGTTCTACCAACACAACCTTACTTATGAGAACTTATATAAGAACTATGAAGAGTTACAATTGTCTAAAAAGAAAGTGTTAGAGGTTCTACATTTTCAAGTGTACCCCTTGTTGTTGTTTACATGATATTATTCTTCTCTGGGTTCGATAAGTTGATCCTCCCTTGATGAGTAATCGATGTCTAAAGATATTATTTTTATAACTTAATCTTATGATGAGACCGTGTTATGAAAAGGAAATCTTGATAAGATCTGTGATGGTTTGTGCATTATGAGTGTGTGGTGGTTGGTTAAAGTCCACTTTTTGTTGTAGCCAAGTATTGATTCATAATTTCATCTTGGTTATGTGAGAAAAGATCTGTTATGATGGTTGTGTTAAGGTCTAGTGGACGTTACTTTAGTTTGAGTTTATGGGTAAGCTTGTGGCTTGATAATCCCTCCTGATTTGTAGATCTTTCAAATTTTGATCCCAAAGTTCAGTTCTTAATAATTACTCTAGATGGAGTGGTCTTAAAGATGAGGTTATCACTTGGAGAGATGAATATTACTTTGAAAAATCATACTTCAGGCTTTTGGCCGTGTTAGTTACTCTTCCTTCTTCTTCCTAATGTTCGAGGCAAACATGGTTTTTAGTGGTGGATAATGCAATGACCCAGAAAGTCATTTAGGAAAATTTTCATATAATTACCGTTTTAGCCATCTCGCAGTTGTCTCGAGTCACTTTTGATCAATTTGTGAAATAGATTTGAAAATTTTTGAGTTATTTGTTCATTTCAA
Source organism: Solanum pennellii (assembly GCF_001406875.1). Lineage (NCBI taxonomy): Eukaryota > Viridiplantae > Streptophyta > Magnoliopsida > Solanales > Solanaceae > Solanum > Solanum pennellii. Next base: position 16,111,920 of record NC_028639.1, read on the forward strand.
TTGTCTAGTTCACAAGTGATGTTAAGTAAATAAATTTTTATTAGGTGGCTAATGGGCCAATTCTGTAATCTATATAATACCCTTACCACATGGCCCATGTGTGAGAAAAAAAATAGTGAGACTTATTAATATTGATTTATTTACTAGCTCACAATTATTACCCTAAATAATTAAAACAAATTGAGGAGGACGAATAGCGGCCGCAAGCTTCAGGTGATTCTATTAGTCGAACTTATATTAATTTCATTAAAATGTAGGTTTAATTAATATTAGTGTTGGCGAGTGTAAAGGAAATTGGAAATGAAAATGGGTGGCTATTGGCGTTAATATTACTCACTGATGTGTTGAAATTTGGAGAAAAGTGAGGGACATAATAATAACATATAGAGAAGTAATGATTGAGGAATAATGGTACCATGACTTTAACTAGTAGGTTAGTTTTCAATTTGTCCTTTTGCACTATTGTGAATAGTTTCATAAATTAATTGAAATAGATTTTAGTTTCTATTGATTACAGATTGGAAGGGTAATCTCTCATTGATTATTAGTAGTGTAGTATGGATAACTATATATGAAAGTATTATATGTGAGTATGGGTTGAAACAATTAAATTAGATTGCTTCGTTTTCGCTAGTGTGCTAAGCAGTTAGTTTGATTTTAATTATTTTCTTTGGTTATCATGTTATACATTCGATTTTGATATATTGAGATAGATACTTAAATATTAAATGTATTGTATTACTTGAATACCATTAAAGTTATAAGAATTGGAGGTATTGAAACTAAATAGGTTTGAAATTTATAAATGTGAAACTTGATAGATAAGTGGGTATCAAGATTTAGCAAATTTATTATAGATTTGAGTAGGTTTCCGAGTGTAGGCTAAACCTATAATAATATGGGTGTTGTTAGTTTCGAAATCTTACTATAATTATGGGCTTGAATAGATTGCATTTATTTGGAGACCGAATGAAAACAAAAGACTCAGGTTCCGGAGAGACTGTTAACTATTTGAGGCAAGTGGATTTCTAAGCCCTTGCTAAGTGTATGAAATATGTGTATTTTCTTATGGTATATGTTTTGGAGTAATGAGATTTGATGATGGGTTGACTTGTCCACATTGAATTATACTTATGATGAAACAAAAGGTAATAAAAGGCAATACGAATAATTGATTTTGTGTGATGTGTTCATAATGAAGAATGGTTTGAAAGGCTTGTTGAGTCATTGTTGATGTTGTTGTGAATTGTGCAGTGTTATGAAAATGGTCATATCCTTTTTATTTGTGTGGACATGTCATTTGCATTATTTTAAGACATGGTTGTTACAAGTGTTACATGCATTGAGAAAGAATGAGAACTTAAAGAGGATGTACCATTTCGAGGGACGTATCGCGCGCCACGATGTATACTATATTTTGAGAGACTTATTGTGCGCCACGATGGTTACTATTATCGAGGGTCGTGTCGTGCGCCGCGACAGATGCATGGACAGATATATCCCTCATGGGTCCCGGACTGAGAGACAACGGGTGTGTATCACTAGGTCAGACATGCATCATTATACTTGACATTGCATTCCAATACATTGCACATACTTATCATTAGTAAACTTGATATTATTTTTTGCTGATATAGTGATTGCCTTTTTGCGGAACTTGTGAGTGTTGAATACTGAGCTTGTTATTGAGGATATATAATTTGTTGAAGTGTTTTTGTTGAGGATATGTAATTAGTTGAAGTGTGTTATTGAGGATATGGAAATTGTTGAAGTGTTGCTATTGAGGATATCTAATTTGTTAAAGTGTTGTTATCGAGGTTATCTAATTTGTTAAAGTGTTGTTGTGGAGGATATGTCATTTGTCTAAGTATTTTTGTTGAGTTACGTTCTATATAAACTGTGAATTGTTAGGTTGGGCTGATGTTTATGCAGGTTGTAGTTGGTGGAGGTTCGGTTGGGGGTGGTAGGAGTACCCATATTTCATCCCCTTAGCTTATGTTTAGAGGTTTTTTACTTGCTGAGTACCGTGTGGTTTTGTACTCACCCCTTGCTTCTACAAATTTTTTTTAGGTAATTAGTCCGGACATGATATATTATCTTCTTTTCCGAGGCTTATTGGAGATTTGTGAGGTAGCTGTTTGTTATCTCAGCAGACCATCTTACTCCTATTTATGATCTTGTTCTACTCTATACATAATGTCATATGAGACTTATAATTTCTTGAATCAATTGTAATACTATAGAGACTTGTACACGTGATAATGGGGTTTTAGGGGTATAAATTAAGTTGTACTAAATTTTCCGCTTTTTATTGTATAAGTTGTGTCTTAGGCTGACTTGTCTTGGTGGGATAAGACGAGTGCCATCACATCCAGTTTCGGATCGTGACCTAGTAATAATAATAATAATAGTAACAATAATAGTAATAGTAATAGAAATAGAAATAGTAATCGTAATAGTAATAAAAATAGTAATAGTAATTGTAATAGTAATATTAATAGTGATAGTAACACTAATAGTAATAGTAATAGTAGTAATACTAATAATAGTAATAGTAATAGTAATACTTGTAATAGTAATAGTACTAATAATAATAATAATAATAGTAATAGTAATCGTGATAGTAATAGTAATAATAATAGTAATAGTAAAAGTAATAGTAATAGTGATAATAATAGTAATGTAAAACTAATAATAATCATAATAATAATAATAATAATAGTAGTAGAACTAATAATAGTAGTAGTACTAATAATAGCAATAGTAGTAGTAGTAGAACTAATAATAGTAGCAGCAGTAGCAGGAGCAGCAGCAGCAGCAGCAGCAGCAGTAGTAGCAGTAGTAGTAGTAGTAGTAGTAGTAGTAGTAATAATAATAATAATAATAATTATAGTAGTAGTAGTAGTAATAATAATAATAACAATAATAATAAATATAGTAACAGTAATGATAATAGTAATAGTAACAATTATATTAATGGTAATAATAGTAATAGTAATAGTAATAGTAATAGTAATAGTAATAGTAATAGTAATAGTAATAGTAATTCTAATAGTAATAATAATAGTAATAGTAATAGTAATAGTAATAATAATAATTAATAATAATAATAGTAATAGTAATAGTAATAGTAATAGAAATAGTAATAGTAATAGTAATACTAATAGTAATAATAATCGTAATAGTAATTGTAATTGTAATAATAATAATTAATAATAATTATAATAGTAAAACTAATAGTAATAGTAATAGTAATAATAGTAATAGTAATAATAATAATAATAGTAATAATAATAGTAATAGTAATTATAATATTTATAGTAATATAAATAGTAATAATAATAGTAATAGTGTAATGACCCAGAAGGTCATTTTAAAAAAAATTGATTATTCTTTTAACTTGAGTTAATTAATTAATGAGTAATTGTAGATAATTGACTTAATTGATAATTAATGGGCTAAAGTGATAATTTATTTAACACCTTATAATATGTAATCCATATTTATCAAAAATAAGTTACTAGGCTTTGTCACATATAGTACATAATTATTTCATTCAGATAAAATAAAGAAAAAGAGAGAAGGGACGAAAACTTACCTGACCAAACGAATGGCGGAGGAAAGGAGAACAAACTGCATCATCGTAAGGACAATTCTTTTTCATGTTCTCTTAGGCATGCATAAATTGTTCCTCATAGTGCATATTCTATCATAATTGATGCATATATATATGTATATAATAGTATTATATTATAATTGAATTGAAATAGGGGTTTTGGAATAAAGTACATGTGATATATGTATAGGTACAATGATGATATGCCATGTGTTAGTTTTATGTCTTATTCAATTTGCTCTTACTAGAATGTTAAGGAACAATCTGTTCCAATTGCATGTAGTGGTCTAATTTATATTTGGAATATATAGAAATTAGAGAATTTTGTGATATTGTAATTTATCTATAAAAGTCAAAAGATGAATGAGATCCCTTTTAGATATTGGAGTATTTCACATACTTAACTAACTATTCACATTAGTTAGATTGCCATTGGTCTGGTAGCTAGATTTTATTTTATATAAGTGGAGTAGATTTGGTTTAGGTATTGTATGTTATGTTAAATTACTAGGATTATTTTTATCTTCGATTATAAAAGTTTTCATATGGTTATCGCCTTAAAATTCAAGGTTTGATATATTAAGATACCTAATTAAATAGTAGGTGCATTGTGGTTCGTGAATGTCAATTGACTTTTATATTTGAAGGAATAAAGACTTAACCCTAGGCTTGAAGCTTCGAAATTTTGAAAGTTGGTATATTCACTTGTATCAAGAGTAAGAAGTTGATTATAAATGTGGACTCTAGGGGTTTTAAGTGATTTTTGGAGTACGAGGTAGAAGTATATCAATGTTGTTGTCTATAGGGTCATTGAATCACGAACTAATTGTATTTTATAGATTTGGGCGAGTTAATGGGTCATATAGTAATATGAGTGTTGTTAGTCTTAAAATCTTATTGTGATTATTTATTTGAATAGATTTCTTTGAGTTGGAAGTTCAACGAATAGGGAAGGCTCAAGTTCCGGAGTAAATTCTTATTTGATTTAGGCAAGTGAATTTCTAAACTCTTGTTAAGTATATGAAATGCGTGTATTTCCTTGTCGTATATGTGGTATATGTTTGGGAGTAATGGGACTTGGTGATGGGTTGACTTCCACATTGATTAATTCTAATGATGAAAACAAAGGGTAATAACAGGCAATGTCAATAATGGGTTGTGTGTGATGTGTTGATAATATCGAATGATTTTAAAGGCTTGTTGAATCATTGTTGATGTTGTAAATTGTGCAATGTTATGAAAATGATGATATCCTCTTTATTTCTGTGAACATGTCATTTGCATTATTTTAACACATGGTTGTGAAAAGTGTTATGTGCATTGAGAAAGAATGAGAACTTAAAGAGGATGTACCATTTCGAGGTCCGTATCGAGCGCCGCGATGGATACTATATTTCGAGGGACGTATCGCGCGCCGCGATGGTTACTATTATCGAGGGTCGTGTCGTGCGCCGCGACAGATGCATGGACAGATATGTCCCCCATGGGTCCCGGACTGAGAGACAGCGGGTGTGTATCACTAGGTCAGACATACATCATTATACTTGACATTGCATTCCATTGCATTGCACATACTTATCAATAATGAACTTGATATTATGTTTTACTGATCTTATGATTGCCTTTCTGCGGAACTTGTGATTGTTGAATACTAAGCTTGTTATTGAGGATATGTAAAGCGTTATTGTTGAGGATATGTAATTTGTTGAAGTATCATTTAGAGGATGTGTAATTTATTGAACTGTTGTTGAGGACATGTAATTTGTTGAAGTGTTGTTGTTGGGGATATGTACTTTGTTAAAGTGTTGTTGTGGAGGATATGTAATTTTTTTAAGTGTTGTTTTTTTGAGTTACGTGCTATGTAAACTGTGAGCTGTTAGGTTGGGCTGATGTTTATGCAGGTTGTACTTGTGGAGGTTCGGTTGGGGATGGTAGGAGTACCCGTATTTCATCCCCTTAGCTTGTGTTTAGAGGTTTACTTGCTGAGTACCGTGTGGTTTGGTACTCACCCCTTGCTACTACAAATTTTTTTGTAGGTTATGAGCCTGGATTTTTGTTGTACTTGTCATTCTCTTCTTTTCCGAGGCTTCTTGGAGATTTGTGAGGTAGCTGCTTCCATCTCAGCAGACTTTCTTCTCCATAATTATGATCTTGTTCTATTCTAGAAACAAGTTCATTTGAGACTTGAGTTTTTCTTTTGAATCAATTGTAATACTTTAGAGGCTTGTACACGTGACAACCAGGTTTTGGGGTATAATGTAAGTCGATAATAAATTTTCCACATTTTATTGTGATAGAGTTTTAGACTGACTTATCTTGGTGGGATAAGACAAGTGCCATCACGTCCATTTTTGGGTCGTGACAACATGGTATCAGAGCCCCAGTTTATAGGTCTCACGTGTGTACAAGCCGAGTGTAAGTAGAGTCTCGAGGATCGGTGCGGAGACGTCTGTACTTATCTTCGAGAGACTATAGTGACTTTAGGAAAAATCTCCATTTGTTGAATCTATATTGTGCGTACTTGGTCCCATTTTGATTCTTATAACTTCCCTCTATTCACTCTCATTTATATGATGACTCGTGCGTAGTTCCTTATATGAAATTGTTGGCGTGTCATTTATTGATTTGATGTTGGATCTGGTATTAAGGTGGAAATGATATACTTATGAAACGAATGTGTGATCATATTGGAAGGGGTTGAGTAAAGTTAGTTACCATAGTAATATATATATATATATATATATATATATATATATATATAGTGTATATATAGTGTGTATATATATATATATATATAGTGCTTGTGTGGTATAGGCTGAATCGAAAATAGTTCGAGAATTGAAAGTGAAATTATTGAAGGAAAGGCTAGATATGGAACGAATTTGGTAATATTTTACATCTATTCGATTTGTAGAAATGTGTGGTTTATTTGGGTAACGTCTTTTCGGTAAATATGATGTGTTCTAGTGTAACGACCCGCTAGGTCGTTTTGAGAACTAGGACTAGTTTGAATCCTTTTGAAAATTTAAAGGGGTATTTTTAAACTATTCGAAGACTAAGAGTATTTAGTTGATAAAAATATTAGTGAAGATTAATATAGTTAATAGTTAGTGGGTCATATCCATAATTCATTTAATGTAACGACCTGTTTAGTCGATTCGAGCAGTAAGATTATTTTGATAAAAACTGACTGGGTCGACGGACCACGCGACGGATCGTCATGGTCACGACGGCCCGTGATGGATTCCGTCGTCCCATACTTGTGAATTTTCTTCTGCTACTTGTCTCATTACCCTCGACGACAAGTAGGACGAACCGTCATAGGCACGACGGACCGTCGAGGGGCTTCGTTCCAAAACACTTAAACTCTGAAAATCTGGGTACTGAGATCGACTCTCTGAACTTCGCGACGGAACTGCAGGACGGACCGTCGTAGGTACGACGGACCGTCACAAACCCTTTACAGAATTTGACTCTCTGAATTTTGTGACGGACCTGCAGGACGGGCCGTCATAGACACGACGGACCGTCACAGGTTGCGTAACCTAACTGGGTCGGATTTCTGCTAAAAGTTTTAAAGGGGTGTTTGGACTATTCATGACAAACTTTATGCAATTAGTTGGGTAAGTTTAATAATTTTATTT
>NC_028639.1:16119959-16124763 GCF_001406875.1 Solanum pennellii
GGTGAGCTATTGTTCCTAGCTCGGACTGGATTCTCTCATTTACGTCTTGATGTCCTTGAAGTTCGGACATGGACCACCTGTTTACTTATTTTAGTTTCTTAAATACTCTTAGACTTAGTAATTTGAGGATAGATGTTCTTGATGTGATGACTTCCAGATTTTGGGGATGATAAGTATTATAATTTAGAAGTTTATTTAATTGGTTATATTAATGAGTTTTGGTCTTCCGCATTATATTTTGTTCATTATGGTTGAAATATTGGTAAACGTTGGGGTTTAGATTTGTTGGTTCGCTCACATAGGAGGATAAGTGTGGGTGCCACTCGCGGCTCGTTTTGGGTCGTGACATTTAATACCTTTTTACTTGACCCATTAATTGATTTATGTTAGTGGGATTAGTTTATTTGTTTTACTTAATTAACAGTAGAAGGGCAGAAAAAAAAAGAGGCAGAAACTGATTTTTTGGGCAGCGTAGATTACAGAACAAAGAGGAACGAAATAAAATATTGCAGGTAAAAGTTTTTCCTTAACCGATCTATATTCTGCATAAGCATGCATTAGTGGTAAAAATTGTTGGCGTGAAGAATATGTTGATATTGTATTGTTTGTCGTAACTTGTTATTAAAAGAGATATAATTTTAGTAAAATTATTAGATTGAATTGAATGGATGTTTAGTTATTAAGAAATCCTAATGATTGCCATATATAGGAATATTTTAAATTTGAAATTTATATATAGTCGTAGTTGCAAGATTTGAAGAAAAAAAAGGGTCGTTGGTCTATAATTTTCTCGTATTCATTATTATTAGTATATCTTTTTTTTTGGTTTAAAACGGTGGGGAGGGGAATGGAATCTCAAGACAATCATTGGGCAATCATGCCAATGATTGGCAATTAAGAGAAGCCTTGGGAAAAAAAATTTGGCACGTTGCAGGCAGAATACGACTTTTAGGAAGAAAAAAAAGGAGAAGGTCATGTTGGAGCAGTGGTTCGTCTTGTTTGTAAATTAGAGGGGGTTGATTCTTATTTTGTACATATATAAAATTAAGATATTAGTTTGATATATTGAGATAGGTAATTAATTATTAGGTGTATATTATATAATTTAACATTGAATTCAAGGGTATTGGGAGATGTTAAAGTTAAGTTTTTGGCTTGAAATTTAGCAAGTATGAAGAATTTGGCATACCAATATATATCAAGATTGGGAGTTTGGTTGGAAATATGAGTGAGTTTAGCATCTATGACAGACATATAATAATTTGAATGTCTACAAAAATTTGCTTACTTACGAATATTGCATAATTGGTAGATTGGGAACGTTCCGAAACTCTGCGAAAAGGGAAGGAACTATCTTGAAGATTCGTGGCACGAGGTTCGGCTCTTAAGGTGTGTTAAGACTTTTAGACTTGTTGAAGGACGTTTTCTTAATTAAAGATTAAAAAAATGAAATAGACAAAGGGGTAAGGGCGAAAGATGGGGGTCTCGTATCAATGGTGTGACGGGCATTGGTACGAGTACCGGTGTTATAAAAAGGAAAATTACTACTATAGAATGTGGATTGTAATTTGAGAATGCCAAGCATATGGGCATTAGGTGATATATTATTGACTTGAAATCCTTGTGTGATTGTGTTTCCTTTATTACACCTGTATAGTTGTGATAATCGAGGTGGTTATGTAGTATGTCGATAATTGACTGATTCGGGTGCATCATCATCCCCTTTATTGAAATAATATTGTGTACATGCATTGACATGAGATTGAGTATAAGTTGGGCACATGGAAATCGTCCGTGCTGGGGATGGTGAGATGTTAAGATTGTAATTTGGGCACGTGGAGACCGTCCGTGCGAAAATTATTTGATATTATGATAGTGCGTTGAGATCGTCCGCAGAGACACGTGGAGATCGTCCGTGTCGGTATATGGACCTCGCGAGTCCCCCATAGGTCACGAGCTCTCGATGTATTTCCGAGGAGTATCATGTATATATGGTTGAGTGAGTACTGGGTATTCTGAGACAATTCATTACATGGTATCATATTGCATTGCATTTCATCACATCATTTATTTTTGATGATTATGTGTTTTGTTTGGTGTTTGGAAAGTACTTGATGTTTGATTACCTTTATTGATGAAACTTAAATAGTGAGTGTAATATATATATACTTATATAATTTATGAATTTATTTTTTGTATATAAACTCCCGTCATTACTTCTTCGTTGTCGGTCAATGAGACATACTGGGTACACGTGGTTTCGTACTCATACTACGCTTGTTGCACTCTTTGTGGTGCAGATTCGATTCCGAGTAGGAGCACATCTCGTGGAGGAAATTGAGTCCGCGCTTGAAGTTCTTGGAGTTGTGGTGAGCTGCTTGGCTGTTCCGTGGCCCACACCTCCCTCTATCTTTTATTTATTCTGTTATTAGTATTCAGACAGGATACCCCTATGTTAGATTTGTCATTTAGTTTCAGACTTGCATCGGATTTTAGGAGCTCTTGTACTTAAGACACCAATTCTTGGGGTGATATATTTTTCTAGTTTTCGCATTTCGTACTTTAAGGAACTCAATGTTGGAGATTCTTGCCAAGTTTTTTTTTCTTTTTTTAACCATTGATTGGTTGCGTTTGGTTAATATGTTGGGTTGGCTTACCTATTGGTTGGGAATATAGGTGCCATCACGACTCGTGTTTCTTTTGGGTCGTGACATCTAGTGGTGGATCTAACAGTCTTTCACGATGTGGTACTAGTGTTATATGAAAACAGATACATTGATTGTCAAGTGTTAATACTGACTATTTAAGGAATTATCAATTTTATCACATGCTCATAGAGTAAGATTTGATGTTGCATTCAAATTTGAGAAACCAACTAGCTTGTTACTATGAATGAATGGGTTAAGCGTAAGTATAAGGAAGATTTTAATGGTGGATTGTTGATGTGGTATCAATGTGTTAAGTTGAGAAGTGTATTCCGAATGTTCTAAAAAAGGACCGATAATTTCATTTTAATGTCCGAGAAAATGGATAGATATCAGAATGACAAGCTTATGGGTAAAAGAAGTCCAAAAAAATATACTTGTGGAAAGGTAATTGAAGATGTTAGTAAGAAAGTGCATATAAGATTGGTTTAGCCCTTTGATTTTGGTTCGTATAACTAGCTTTACCGTGTCATATTGATGAATAGATTTACTTCGTGGGGATGACAAGAGCTAACTAAGCATGATACTATAAGAGTTTGTGATGAATTATGATTGGAATACAACCATATGATAAGTTTTGTTGGTGAAAATACTTTTTGTACGGTAACGATGACTTTAGAATGTCCAAGGTATGGTTCACTGCTATTTTCTAAGTAGTGTGGTTGTATGACAAGTTTATGAAGAGTTGGGATGTCACTCGAATGGAATTGAAAGGAGCTAAAGTTATAATTAAAAATAGTGGAATGTAGTTTAACATTCAGAAAGAGAAGAGCGCAAGGATATTTACTTTGATTGCAAGAGCTAAGGAGGTATTTTTAGAGGGGTTGAGAATTGGGTTCAGAGACACATGATTTCATCCGTTTTACGTTGATATGGTAATCGTGTCACGACTTTATCAGATTGGTTAAAAATAACAATCAAATAAGATCTGAGAAATGAGTGTATATACGTTCAACTTGAGTGTGATGATAAGTTTATTCGGGGTTTTGAATTTGGTAATGAGTATGATTGAATTTTTTTTTTGAGAAAAATATGATAAGATCGATGGAGAGGCAATCAATGATAAGCTAAGATACGTGAATTCATAAAAATCTTCAAGGTATGAGCTAATAGTGATGGATAAAGGGATTAAGTTACACAATTGGATTAAAAATTCAAGTTTTTCATGGTGAGTTTAGGTTTGTGGTAGTGTGTTTTGTCAAGGTATGAATTGGTACAGTGAGAAATGATCAATCGCATTGAGTATGAAGCATTAGGAAGGACTTAAAAATTTCAAGTAGTAAATTTGGTTACTTTTGATTGTCATACTTAAAAGGGGTTTCAGGTAATGTTTTGATTTAGAGGATAAGGTAAAAAAAATTATATAGCATGAATTGTTGGTAAAAGGATAAGATTGGTAAGCAAGTCAGCGAAAGAAAAAAAATAGAATGGTGTGTTGAAGGGTTCAAGATTTTAGAATTTTATGTCATGGAAAAAAAATCTACGAAAAGTGAAGGAATAGGACCTCTCGTATTAACCCTCGGTTTGTAGTTGAAGAATTTATTGATTTTTTTTTTGCTTATGAGGTTAGAATGACTATGAGGTGTAAAATAGTTCAATACTGACTGTTATGATGTGTTACATAGACATTTAATATTGAGTAGAGGTTATGAGCTTATAGTATACCGAATTATTGGAGTGATAAAATGTAACAACCTATTTAGTCGGTTTGAGCAGTAGAATTATTTTTGATATAAAACTTACTGGGTCGACGGACCACGCGACGGACCGTCATGGTCACGACGGACCGTCATGGATACCGTCGTCCCATACTTGTGCAATTCCTTCTGCTGCTCTCTTCATTTCCCTCGACGGCAGGTATGACGAACCGTCATAGGCACAACGGTCCGTCGAGGGTCTTCGTTCCAAAACACTTCAACTCTTGGAATATGGGTACTGGGATTGACTCTCTGAACTTCACGATGGACCTGCAGCACGGACCGTCGTAGATACGACGGACCGTCGCAAACTGCGTAACCCCGACTTGGTCAGACTTCCGCTAAAATTTTAAATGGGTGTTTTTGACTATTCATAATTATAATTATGAAATTAGTGGGGTA
>NC_028639.1:16136893-16141250 GCF_001406875.1 Solanum pennellii
AGATCAAAGGAGATTGCATCTATCAAGGTTCAGTGGAAGAATCGGCCAGTTGAAGAGTCCACTTGGGAGAGTGAGGTTGATATGCAAGAAAGATATCCACATCTTTTTACAGATTCAGGTACTCTTTCTCGCCCTTACTTTTCTTCCTGTGATCGTTCGAGGACGAACGATGGGTAAATTGATATCTATTGAAACAACCTATTTAGTCGGTTTGAGCAGTAGGATTATTTTTGATATAAAACTTACTGGGTCGACGGACAACGCAACGGACCGTCATGGTCACGACGGACCGTCATGGATACCGTCGTCCCATACTTGTGCAATTCCTTCTGCTGCTCTCTTCATTTCCCTCGATGGCAGGTATGACGAACCGTCATAGGCACAACGGTCCGTCGAGGGTCTTCGTTCCAAAACACTTCAACTCTTGGAATATGGGTACTGGGATTGACTCTCTGAACTTCACGACAGACCTGCAGCACGGACCGTCGTCGATACGACGGACCGTCGCAAACTGCGTAACCCCGACTTGGTCAGACTTCCTCTAAAATTTTAAATGGGTGTTTTGGACTATTTATATTATAATTATGAAATTAGTGGGGTAATTGTAATAATTTATTTAGTTGGTGGTTAAAGGAGATAACTTTAAAATTAATAGTGGGTTACTTTTATCAATTTTTATAATTGATTATATGATAATTAGGTTAAAAAGAATCTGTAGAAGAAAAATAAAAAAAAAGAGGAGAAGAGCATGAACGAACGAAGAACGCAAGCGACCTAGACTTCAGATTGAAAAGGTTCATAGGCATTGAGGAAAGCAAAGGCATTGGAGAGGTAGCTTGCTTGATTTCGGTTCTTCGGTGGAGGTAGGTTATGGTTTATTTCTATGTGATAGATAAACTCTAAATAGCAATTGATATGTATTGAATGATATTGTAAAGTCTCCTATGTACTTGATTGTGTGGTTGTGTGTTTTTGATTGTGTGGTTTGTGGTTGGCCTAAAATTTAGAGAGTGTTGAATTTCTAATCTTGAATCCTCTCTATTAAAAATGACGCCTTCAATAAAGAAGGCTTGATGAAATAAAAATGATGAGATAATTCGATCGAAGTGTCACGTTCCGACACGGTATTATTGGATTGGAGTGTCACGTTCCGACACGGTATTATTGGAGCGGAGTGTCACGTTCCGACACGATATTATGGGATCGGAGTGTCACGTTCCGACACGATATATGGGATCGGAGTGTCACGTTCCGACACAATAACATTAAAGGAAAGGAATCTTGAATTAACTTAATATACTCAAACTCAAAGAACCTATTTCCCAAATGAGTATGGTGTGGAGGCCTGAGTCCTCATAGGTGTGCTTGATGTTGTGATTGATGGTGTACCTATTATGGTGTTGTTGTCAATGGTTCATGTGTTTGTTGCTTGTCACCTGTTAAGTATTGCAGTTGATTTTATACTATTGTTTAATATATACTGATTTCTATTTTTAGTTGGCCGATGATACCTACTCAGTACGTGTTCCTTGTACTCACCCCTACTTGTATTTTCTTCTTTGTTATTTTGTGGAGTGCAGCAAGTGTACCATCGACTTCGACTCGCCCTCAACTCTAGCCAGTCTCCAGCACATCAGAGTTCAGGGTGAGCTATTATTCCTAGCTCGGGCTGGATTCTCTCCTTCACGTCTTGATATCTTTGAAGTTCGGACATGGACCATCTTTTTACTTATTTTGGTTTTTTAAATACTCTTAGACTTGGTAATTTAAGGATAGATGTTCTTGATGTAATGACTTCCAGATTTTCGGGATAATAAGTGTTAAACTTTAGAAGTTTATTTATTCTGTTACATTAATAAGTTTTGGATCTTCCGCATTATTTTTGTAATTATAGTTGAACTATTGGTAAATGTTGGGGTTTAGATTTGTTGTTCGCTCACCTAGTAGGATAAGTGTGGGTGCCACTCGCGACTCGTTTTGGGTCGTGACATAAAATTTTCTTAGGTGTTGGTACAAGGTGTATGATGGTTTTGAATATTAGTTGCAATTTGGTATATGAAAAAAAAATATGTGGAGTTGACATTGAGTGTGATTCAGTTGTTGTATCTCGATGATAAAGTACTTTTAGATTTGAAATTACTGTTATGAGCCTTGGGTGTGACCTGCATTTGTCATGAAATGCTTAAATGGAAAGAGATAAAGCCATAGTTCAAAATTTTTAGAGGCAATAATGTGTTTGCTAAGAAGACTTTAATACTAGTGATGATTTGAGAGTAAGGTAAGTGACTGGTGTGGTTAGAATGTTTGTTATCGTAGTGAGAAAGTCTATGGAGTTTGATAAATCGAGTATGTGTGAGATTGTAATGGGGATCAGACTGGTTGAATTAGGTGGCCAAAAAAAATTGAGAGATGTACTCAAATGAATGGAAATATTTGATATGGACATTATGGAAGAAGTGTTTAGTATAATTCAACCTTACTACTGGATATTCTAATGTAACCACCTTCTTGGTAGTGAGCACTATTTGGAGTAAGATTCCCTACTTATATTATGCGTGTTTCCACATCTATGGGTGAATTATTAGTGGTGGATCGGATGTGCCGATCCTCTTATGTCTTCTTGATAGGTTAGGATCCTTGGGTCTTGGTAATTTCAGTTATGATGGTTGGTGTCGTTAGGAATAGTTAAAGTATACCAATAGTTCTACACACAACGTTGTTTATGAGAACTTACTTAAGAATTATGACGAGTTTACAATTGTCTAAAAATATGATTAGAGGTTCTACATTTTGAAATGTGTCGCTTGTTGGGTGCTTACTTAATCATTTTCTCCCTTGATGAGTAACTGATGTCTAAAAAAACATATTTTTATAGTTAAAGCTTGTGGAAAAATTATGGTGGGGGAAGATAATCTTGATAAGATCAATGATAGTTGTTCAATATGAGTATGTGATGGTTAGTTCAGGTTCACTTCTGATTGTAGCCGGTATAGATTCAGAATGTTATCTTGGTAATGTGAGGAAAGATTCATCAAAATGAGTGTGTTGTGCTCTAAAGAATTTTTGTTCGATTGGATTATTGGGTTAGTTTGTAACTTGGTAATATTATATTTAAAAGTTTGATTTGAAAGTTCAATTTCTAGTAGTTTCCTTTGATGAAATGTTCTTAAGGATGAGCTCACTTGGAGAGATAAACGATAATGGAAATTATATCTCAAGCTTGGTAACATCGGTTATTCGTTTTTCTTTCACCTTATGTTCGAGGACGAACATGATTTTTAGTGGTGGATAATGTAATGACCCGGAAGGTCATTTTATAAAAAAATGATTATTCTTTTAACTTGAGTTAATCATTAAATGTGTAATTGTAGATAATTGACTTAATTGATAATTAATGGGCTAAAGTGATAATTTATTTAACACCTTATAATATTTAATCCATATTTATCAAAAATAAGTTACTAGGGTTTGTCACATATAATACATTATTATTTTAATCAGTTAAAATAAAGAAAAAGAGAGAAGGGACGAAGCTTACCGGACCAGACGAATGGCGGAGGAAAGGAGAACATACTGCATCATCGCAAGGACAATTCTTTTTCATGTTCTCTTAGGCATGCATATATTGTTCCTCATAGTGCATATTCTATTATAATTGATGCATATATATATGTATATAATAGTATTATATTATAATTGAATTGAAATAGGGGTTTTGGAATAAAGTACATGTGATGTATGTATAGGTACAATGATGATATGCCATGTGTTAGTTTTATGTCTTATTCAATTTGCTCTTACCAGAATGTTAAGGAACAATCTGTTCCAATTGCATGTAGTGGTCTAATTTATATTTGGAATATATAGAAATTAGAGAATTTTGTGATATTGTAATTTATCTATAAAAGTCAAAAGATGAATGAGATCCCTTTTAGATATTGGAGTATTTCACATACTTAACTAACTATTCACATTAGTTAGATTGTCATTGGTCCGGTAGCTAGATTTTATTTTATATAAGTGGAGTAGATTTGGTTTAGGTATTGTATGTTATGTTAAATTACTAGGAATATTTTTATCTTCGATTATAAAAGTTTTCATATGGTTATCGCCTTAAAATTCAAGGTTTGACATATTAAGATACCTAATTAAATAGTAGGTGCATTGTGATTCGTGAATGTCAACTGACATTTATATTTGAAGGAATAAAGACTTAACCCTAGGCTTAAAGTTTCGAAATTTTGAAAGTTGGTATATTCACTTGTATCAAGAGTAAGAACTTGATTATAAATGTGGACTCTAGGGGTTTTAAGTGATTTTTGGAGTACGAGGTAGAAGTATATCAATGTTGTTGTCT
>NC_028639.1:16141296-16144031 GCF_001406875.1 Solanum pennellii
AAAATAAAGAAAAAGAGAGAAGGGACGAAGCTTACCGGACCAGACGAATGGCGGAGGAAAGGAGAACATACTGCATCATCGCAAGGACAATTCTTTTTCATGTTCTCTTAGGCATGCATATATTGTTCCTCATAGTGCATATTCTATTATAATTGATGCATATATATATGTATATAATAGTATTATATTATAATTGAATTGAAATAGGGGTTTTGGAATAAAGTACATGTGATGTATGTATAGGTACAATGATGATATGCCATGTGTTAGTTTTATGTCTTATTCAATTTGCTCTTACCAGAATGTTAAGGAACAATCTGTTCCAATTGCATGTAGTGGTCTAATTTATATTTGGAATATATAGAAATTAGAGAATTTTGTGATATTGTAATTTATCTATAAAAGTCAAAAGATGAATGAGATCCCTTTTAGATATTGGAGTATTTCACATACTTAACTAACTATTCAAATTAGTTAGATTGTCATTGGTCCGGTAGCTAGATTTTATTTTATATAAGTGGAGTAGATTTGGTTTAGGTATTGTATGTTATGTTAAATTACTAGGAATATTTTTATCTTCGATTATAAAAGTTTTCATATGGTTATCGCCTTAAAATTCAAGGTTTGACATATTAAGATACCTAATTAAATAGTAGGTGCATTGTGATTCGTGAATGTCAACTGACATTTATATTTGAAGGAATAAAGACTTAACCCTAGGCTTAAAGTTTCGAAATTTTGAAAGTTGGTATATTCACTTGTATCAAGAGTAAGAACTTGATTATAAATGTGGACTCTAGGGGTTTTAAGTGATTTTTGGAGTACGAGGTAGAAGTATATCAATGTTGTTGTCTGTAGGGTCATTTAATCACGAACTAATTGTATTTTATAGATTTGGGCGAGTTAATGGGTCTAAGTTAGACATATAGTAATATGAGTGTTGTTAGTCTTAAAATCTTATTTTGATTATTTATTTGAATAGATTTCTTTGAGTTGGAAGTTCAACGAACAGGGAAGGCTCAAGTTCCGGAGTAAATTCTTATTTGATTCAGGCAAGTGAATTTCTAAACTCTTGTTAAGTGTATGAAATGCATGTATTTCTTTGTGGTATATGTGGTATATGTTTGGGAGTAATGGGACTTGGTGATGGGTTGACTTCCACATTGATTAATTCTAATGATGAAAACAAAGGGTAATAAAAGGCAATGCCAATAATGGGTTGTGTGTGATGTGTTGATAATATCGAATGATTTGAAAGGCTTGTTGAATCATTGTTGATGTTGTAAATTGTGCAATGTTATGAAAATGGTGATATCCTCTTTATTTCTGTGAACATTTCATTTGCATTATTTTGACACATGGTTGTGAAAAGTGTTATGTGCATTGAGAAAGAATGAGAACTTAAAGAGGATGTACCATTTCGAGGGACGTATCGCGCACCAGATGGTTACTATTATCGAGGGTCGTGTCGTGCGCTGCGACAGATGCATGGACAGACATGTCCCCCATGGGTCCCGGACTGAGAGACAGCGGGTGTGTATCACTAGGTCAGACATACATCATTATACTTGACATTGCATTCCATTGCATTGCACATACTTATCATTAATGAACTTGATATTGTGTTTTACTGATCTTATGATTGCCTTTTTGCGGAACTTGTGAGTGTTGAATACTGAGCTTGTTATTGAGGATATATAATTTGTTGAAGTGTTATTGTTGAGGATATGTAATTAGTTGAAGTGTGTTATTGAGGATATGGAAATTATTGAAGTGTTGTTATTGAGGATATCTAATTTGTTAAAGTGTTGTTATTGAGGATATGTAATTTGTTAAAGTGTTGTTGTGGAGGATATGTAATTTGTCTAAGTATTTTTGTTGAGTTACGTTCTATATAAACTTTGAATTGTTAGGTTGGGCTGATGTTTATGCAGGTAGTAGTTTGTGGAGGTTCGGTTGGGGGTGGTAGGAGTACCCATGTTTCATCCCCTTAGCTTATGTTTAGAGGGCTTTTACTTGCTGAGTACCGTGTGGTTTTGTACTCACCCCTTGCTTCTACAAATTTTTTTTAGGTTACTAGTCCGGAAATGATATATTATCTTCTTTTCTGAGGCTTATTGGAGATTTGTGAGGTAGCTGTTTGTTATCTCAGCAGACCATCTTACTCCTATTTATGATCTTGTTCTACTCTATACATAATGTCATATGAGACTTATAATTTCGTGAATCAATTGTAATACTATAGAGACTTGTACACGTTATAATGGGGTTTTAGGGGTATAAATTAAGTTGTACTAAATTTTCCGCTTTTTATTGTATAAGTTGTGTTTTAGGCTGACTTGTCTTGGTGGGATAAGACGAGTGCCATCACATCCAGTTTCGGATCGTGACCTAGTAATAATAATAATAATAATAGTAACAATAATAGTAATAGTAATAGAAATAGAAATAGTAATAGTAATAGTAATAGTAATTGTAATAGTAATTGTAATTGTAATAGTAATATTGATAGTGATAATAACACTAATAGTAATAGTTATAGTAGTAATACTAATTATAGTAATAGTAATAGTAATAATTGTAATAGTAATAGTACTAATAATAATAATAATAATAATAGTAATAGTAATCGTGATAGTAATAGTGTAACGACCTGTTTAGTCGTTTTGAGAAGCAAATTTTATTTCTGGAAAAACTGTGTGAGTCGACGGAACCCACGACGGACCGTCATGGGC
>NC_028639.1:16154031-16161118 GCF_001406875.1 Solanum pennellii
ATAATAATAATAATAATAATAATAATAAATATAATAATAATAATAATAATAATAATAATAATATTAATAATCATAATAATAATAAGAATAATAGTAATAATAATAATAATAATAATAATAATAATAACAAGAATAATAATAATAACAACAATAATAACAATAATAATAATAATAATAATAATAATAATAAGAAATTGGGCTTCAATCTCGTAGAATCATGACCTAACGCACTGTATATGAATAAGGTAATGAGTTTGAGTCTCAACGCACCATAGTGATCATAAAATGATAACAAAAGCAATAATAATACTTTTTTATGAAAATTTTTTAAATTCATCCCATTAAATTTGCTTTATTTCTTGAAAAAAATGTGATAGCAATGTATGATAAATTTGAAAGTCGCCATTTTATTTGTTCTATTCTATCGTATGAATGTGGTAGCAATGAATAATAAGTTTGAAAGACAACAAATGATTTAATGTTTGAATAAGGGCGTGAAGGGATAAAATTAAAATACTCATCATTGGTAATTATAAAAGGAAAAGTAATATGAGTTCTTCTAATAGCCTTCAAACTGTGAAAATAATTTATCATGAAAATGATACGAAAGATCATTGAACACGCGATTATCGTGCAACCTAATTTGATAAGTTTATAAATTCTCCATTAAAAGAAAACAATATAAAGTGATGGTGCAGTTCATCTTTCAAAGTGATGTTGGCGGTTCATGTAAATATGTCAAAT
Organism: Solanum pennellii; assembly: GCF_001406875.1. Classification (NCBI taxonomy): domain Eukaryota; kingdom Viridiplantae; phylum Streptophyta; class Magnoliopsida; order Solanales; family Solanaceae; genus Solanum; species Solanum pennellii. The sequence goes on from NC_028639.1 coordinate 16,154,776, forward strand.
ATAAAAGTATGACATATATAAATGTTTATAATCAATTCATGAAGAGATTGTGACTTGTAATAAGCATCATGGATGTTTCCCCATTCTTTAAAGTGAATGTTTCAAAATATAAAGAAAACTAAGAAGAAAAACATATTTTCACTTAGGTTGAAATATGTCACAACTCACCTCTACGGGAGGTTTCAGAGAATTGAATAAATTTTATTTAACAAAAGTGATAAATGGTCGTGTACTTTTAAACGTCATAAATATTATGGCATATTTATTGTGAACTAACGAAAGGGCAAAAGAAAGAAATAATTCTTGCCTATAAAGGTTGTGATCATGACCAAAATTATATTATTTCGTGGCAATACAAACTTTTAATTGGTTGTGTACCTATACGCAAGAAACATGGCTTGCTCGTAATAATTTAACCATGACAATAACAATATAATTTTCTCTTTGAAGGAGATGTTCACCATATGGATGGTGCCATGGAATATGTGATAGTACACAAATTAATTGCAAGTTCTAACAAGTTGTGTTATTACCAGAGGAATAATATTGGGGTTATAGCAAGTCTCAAAGGAAAATTTTAAAGTTTCAGATGTATTGAGAAGCAATTTTAAGACTATAAATTATGAAAAGATTTGGTCTTTAGATTACTACTATTGAAGCAGGTTATAAATATTTATGTAAAAGGCTATCCATTTTTTCCTCCTGTTTGTTGCACACAAACATGGGTATGCTGATGGATCACATGCAAAGGAAAATATAAGCGTACTGAAATAAAGATTAGTTGTGGCATGACCGCTTGACAAATTTTGTTTAAATGTGATACAAAAGTAATTGATAATTCATGTGGCTTATATGATGAATAAACAAATAAATTCTTCAAGAATTCTGTTATGTTGCTTGTATGTTGAGAATTTGATAATTGTATCATTGTAACCAGCTAAGGTTGAGATTGAACTCCCTTAGTTTTTGGAACATATAAAAAAGTGAATAAGGGCTCATTCATCTTCAATGTGGACTATTTGCAACTATATGATAGATGCATCTATCTGATGGTCACATGTGTTTTGTTATCAACTTACAAATTGGTGTTTGTAAGATTGTTTGCTCAAGTTGTTAAATTAACAGCACAATTTCAAATTATAAAATTATGTTGACAATGTTGGTTGACTTAGCAGAAATTACATGCCTCTAATTATAACTAAAACCATTAATTATGAGAACAAATCTCCTACAAAGAAATTTGGAATGAGATGAATCTATTTTACATGTAGGAACGCTTGTATGCATCAAGCCAACAAAGGTCCCCTATCAAAATTGGTCCAGGATTGGGAACCAAATGATTTTCATCTAAAACATTGAATGTGCAGTTATACTTTTATTTCTCCACCATGCAGAATTATAAATTTCCAAATGACGTTGGGATGAATGCTAGATTTCCTAACATTAGGAGGAGAGATGATTGATAGCTAAAAATTACATATGAGTTTAATTATGAATTATCTAGATCCTCATTAAAAGAAATTGTGACCTTGAAGTTCAAGGGGTAACTCTTTTGCGTAATGTTACAAATCTATTGTAAGATGAATTTACTGACCATATAATATAATTTAGTTGCAAATGTTCCAACGAAAAGTCCTTGAAGGAAAAATTTATGATACGCCTTAAGCGTAATAGACCAATCGGTTCCACACATAAAATTCTTTGAAGAAAGAGAGAATCAAGTGGTCTATACGGTCGTGATAATGAGGTATGTGCTATAAGAGAGCACCACGACATAACACTTCGTAGTGCCTTGGAATAGTTTCAGTACCTGAAAATAATGAAAAATGAAGAGATCTTGATAAGTTATATCGTATTGAAGTAAAAATCAAATAACCGTCGACGGTATCTTGGATATGAAGTAGCGCACAATGATATAAATTGTGATGACGATTTTGAATTCAAAATTTTCATTTAGTGTGGACAGATAAATGATTGGTCAAGTAAATACATAATTCAAGAATTTTTTGTTTCTTTTAAAAAAGTGATATATTTGGATTTATAGTCCATAAATCAAGGTATAATGTCAACGGGTACAAATAAACTATTATGCGATAGTATAACCGTAAGATATTAAGTACGACTTGTGGCTTGGGGAAGAAAGATTTATCACAAAAATCCTGACATTATTGGATACTTTCTCTCCTATATTGGATGCAATGAGATTTGTTTTGATTTGGAAATATATAAAAATGAATGCATATAATGAATAATTATCATGTCTAGCTAGACAATATTGAAAGTTATATGAAAATCCTTGAAGCAATAAAGGTGTCTAAAACATATAAAAGCTTGAAAGAAACTTTTTTAGTAAATCTTCAAGAATCCTTATATGGATTGAAATAATCAAGGAAAAACGGGTATAAAAGAGATTCTAATTGTTCTTGCATTTTTATAAAATGGTCAGGATTTGAATTTGTCATAATAGATGTGTATGTTAATGACTTGAACATTATTAGCACTCATAAAGATCTTTCAAAAATTGTTGAATGTTTGAGAAGAGAATCTAAAATGAAAAGATCCTCAAAAATTTTGTCTTGACCTACAAATTGAGAATTTGATCAGTGAAATATTTGTTCATCAATCAACATACACAGAAAGTTTTTATGCAATTTTATATGGATAAATCACATTCATTGAGTACCCCCAATGATTATGAGATCGTTTGACCTAAATAAAGATTCACTTTGATCTAAAAAGAATGAAGAAGAGCTTCTTAGTTAGTTCAATAAAGGCACTAATACATCTTGCTTACAGTACTAGGCCAAATATATTATTTGCAGTAAATTTGCTGGCAACATTCAGTTCCTCCTAGCAAAAGAACATCGAAATGATATTAAGCACATACTTAAATAGGTTCGAAGGACCATAGACATGTGTTTCTTCAATTTTGAGTAATCCAAGTCAGAGTTGATTAGTTATGTAGATGGAGAAAATTTGTCTGGTCTGCATAAATCTAGATCTCAGACATGTTATTTGTTTACATTTAAAGGCATAGTAATATTTTGACGATTAATGAAGCAAACGTTGGTAATAACTTCTTCAAACCATGTATAAATAAAATTCCTCCATGAAGAAAGTCGATAGTGTGTCTGGTTGAGATCAATGACACACCATATTCATAAAATGTGTGGTTTTTCTTTGAAAAAAATATACCAACCACAATGTACCAAGATAATCAATTGCAAATGAAAGTGTCCACAAGATGATTGTTGTTATGGACAAGTTGAACGAGAAATTTACTTGCAGTAACGAGGTCACGAATAGAGTGATTTTCAAGAATGTATTCGGCTAAGATCAAAGACTCATTATATCCAGAAACTAGAAAATGATATATCATAAATGATTTCAATCATACAACGCCTTCGTGAATATGATTTAATCAATCACAAATACACTGTCAACATTTAAAGAGTCGGTATACACGATTAGATACATCATCACGAGAAATTGAGTGATATTTTGATCAGGGTGAGTATAATACACTTTTCACTCTTTTTTCTTAATCGAGGTTTTGTTCCACTGGATTTTTAGGCAAGGTTTAATGAGGCAACAAATAATGTGTATCAAAAGGTATATGTAATCTTTTTCCTTCACTAGAATTTTTTTTCCTTTGGGTTTTCCAAGGTTTAATGAGACACATTGTCTATAGACATCCAAGGGGAGTGGTATAAATCCATTGAATTGTGTGGATTATCCATTAGATATATTCAAGACTTAATTGTCTTCATGTATATATGCTTCCAAGGTTATAAGAACTCTTTGGATAACTATGTATCTGCTAGTTTGTGACCTTTGAGAGTGATATCTCAACACTATAAATAGAGACCTCACTCACCATTTGAAAGATACACTTAAATTAGAAGAAAAAAAATCTCTTTTTCATCTACATTTCTTGCCTTCTTCTCTTGATATATTAATAATTTTTTTCTTATCGATCTACCAAACATCGTATAAGTTATACCAACTATAATTAAAATTGTAAAAAAGGATTGGTCCAGCTCCATTCAACTCAAGCCTCATGGACCAAGTAATTTAATGGGCTAGGGCAGACCGATCCTTCATTTGGAAGTGCCTGAAAATGCTCAACCAATCATTACCCCAAAAAGGTCGAGGGTTGGGGTGGGCTAGCCCTTCTTTTTTTCTTTTCAAACTTAAAATTCATGAACACACAAAAATAATAATATTTTCAAATAAAATGATACAAATTTGTCATGCCCCAAAGCGACCCCTAGGACGCGGACATGGAACCTAGAATCATGAGTGACACTATGTTAACCCTACTAGCATATCATAAGCATATAAAATAAACTGAAGTAAAGAAATATTGTGGAAAAGATAAATCATAAGATATACTGAAATGATGGGGAATACCCATAATATATATGATTATATAAAAACTAAGAGTTTAACAACAACTAAAAAGTCAAACTCAAATGCTAAAGTTGAAACTAACTATGTTTGAAAATAGCCTCTAACTAACTAGAAGTGTTGGACATGCCCCAACCAAATGTAGCAAAAAATAAAACTAAGACTAAAAGCAAAGGAAACATGTTTTTCGTCATCGAAGAATGAGGATTCACCACTGATACTGCTGAGCTAAAGATCGGGAACCGATCTATGTATGATCTGGAAGCTTGAAAGGTCAGGATATAATAAAGCTGAAAAATAAATATAATTGAACCAAAGCATATATCTGAGCAATGATAAGAGATAAGTATGATAGTATACAGAGAATACTGAACAACAACTAACTAAATGCAATGACAAAGTTTATAACATGCTGAGACTGAAATCTAAATGTAACTAATAACAAGGTCAATGCAATAGAATCTGACTGTAAGGAGCTACTAATAACTAACATATAGTCACATGAGTCAAATGTGGAGTCTGATGTATATGCATCATTGGGAGCACGCAATATACCTTGCCAAGGATCTCGAGACATGGCTGGCGTGATTACTTAAAATGAAATGCCCACAAAGGGGACTTATAAATCTATGGGGGCATGTAGTTCTGAGACTATTTGGGTACGTTAAACCCTAGTCAACTCAGTCTAAGCCTACTCCCAAGTAGAATGTGTATAAGAAGTATTATGATTGAAATGTTGAAGTAGTGGATAGCTCAAATATTGACATGCAAACTTTGAGAATGCAACAATTATAACTTATAATGTGACATTCGTCAACTGAAACATGTATTTTTGTTTTGAATTTACCTAGCATGTGTAATTCATGAAATAAACGAGTCTACACAACTAGGGCTCTGAAATATCCTAGAAGAAACTAAGCACTAAAATGGTAATCTGTTTTGGATCATCTAATAGCTAAACCCCAACAATTTCTAACATTCAAGAAACCCTAAGTCTAGATAATATTAAGGGAATCAAGATTCTGACTGAAATCTAGGGACCTAATGGATGAAAGGAACCCACTAGTGATATTCCACATACTTGGTGATGAAATTTAAGGAGAAATATTTCGATATTGGGACTGGAACTAATGAAAACTCATAGTGTTCTTGAACTAGGGCTGCTCGACTTTCTCCTCTATTTTACTCTAAGTTTGATAATTTTTTGGTGAATAATTGATTGGGTTAGGTTCTAATTAGTTTACTAGGCTAAAAGTGACTAAAACTACGTAGTTTAGGAGTTAAAAACATAGTTTAAGGGCCCAACGCATGATCAAAAGACCAAACAACCCATGAATTAAAATCTGTTGAAACCACCAATGGGATGGAATGATCCACGATCCATCGTGTCAGCCGTCGACCAACTTTAGAGGATGGGTTCTGGGGGTTCCTGAGGGTCTCGACCTACAAACGGATCAATGGTCCGTGGATTGATCCATGATTCTTCTTGTTAGTTAGTCGGTCGACTTCACAGGATGATTTCTAGGGGGTCAGAGAGTCTCGACCTACGCACTGATCGACGGTCCATGGACTGATCCACGATCCATCCTGTCGGTCCATCAGTAAACTTCAAAGGATGGGTTATGGGGCCTTGATCTGCAAACCTGGACCATGGTCTATGGTCTGACCTTTGGTCCGTGGGTCATGCCTTAGATAAATTTCTAGGATGATTTTGGGGGGGGGGGGCAACGTGTGGCCATCCACGAACCACCAGGATAAAACGTGGGTCACCCTATGTTCCGTGGGTGGCAACTGTGGGTTGCACCTGTAACTTCTGGAAATCTACAAGTTCGGTCTATTTTCAGATACGGGATATTACATTATCTCCCCCCAAGAACATTCGTCCTTAAATAAAGTCTAAACTAGTTGGATAAGGAGGGAAAGGGGATTCAAG
>NC_028639.1:16162204-16172292 GCF_001406875.1 Solanum pennellii
ATATATATATAATATATATATATATATATAGTATAATTATTGAAAACGAAAAGACCTTCACTTCACAGCCCCATCCAAGTACCACGGTTTGACAATCTGTGAAGGGGGACCATGGCCCGTGGAGGTGCCCGTGGTCCCTAGGTAGTGAGCTCCCATATCTTTCCAAGCTCCTTCCTCACTAAGTCATCTCCACGGCCATCCCTACAAATCGTGGTCATGACCACTGACCATGGAGTGGCCCGTGAATCATGGGACAGTGCTTGGCTAAGGTTGGTAGCTTAAGCCTTGCCCTCCTTGGCTTGGCACAAGCCCTTGCAACCTTAACCAATATTAAATGGTCCTTCAATACGAAGTCTCACGCGTACCATGACGTTGACTTACTAAAATCCATAGCTTGGGACAACATAACACAACAAGAAACCTCAATACAAATTCAACACGAAGTCGTTAGGCTCTAATTTCACTTATTCATTTTATGGGTCGTTACACCATCTCATTAAGGTAAATCTAGGTGTAGTCCTCCATAAAATTTGTAGTTTCAACAGCCAAAAAGTGTGCAGACTTAGTAACTCTATCAGTTATCACCCAAATAGAGTCATGTTGTTTGCGAGTACGAGGTAAACCTGTAATGAAGTCCATATTGATCACTTCACACTCCCAAGTAATAATATTGATCTCTTGAGTTATACCTTATAGTTTTTTATGTTCTACCTTCACTTGCTAGCAATTAGGACATTTAGAAACAAAATCCGCTATATCCCTTCTTATACCATTCCACCAAAAGACTTTCCGCAGATTATAGTACATCTTAGTGCCGCCTGGATGAATAGAATATCCGGAGTTATGGACTTCTTCAAGAATCTGTTGTCTCAACTCACCCATCTTAGGAACACATAATCAACCATGATAGCAAAGCACACCATATCCTCCTTGGGAGAAAACCTCAATTGTATGCTGATGGAACCCTTTAGTTGGAGCAATATAGGATCACTATCTTGCTTTTCCTTAACTTTCTCTAACAACGAAGATTTTACCCTATTCTAAATTGTTATACCTCCATCTGATATGCTCATAAGACTTACTCCTAAGCGAGCAAGTATGTGAACATACCTTACTAGTTTCTTTCGTTCTTCCACAACATGTGCTATGCTACAATTGATAGTCTACTAAGAGCATTTGTTACTATATTGACCTTATCAGGTTGATAATGCACACTCATATCACACTCCTTCAGGAACTCAAGCCATCTCCTCTAGTGTAAATTCAACTCTTTCTAGGTGAACACATATTGAAGACTCTTATGGTGTGTGAACACCATACAAGTAATTTCTCCAAATCTTAAGTGCAAACACCACTGCTACAAGCTTGAGAATATGAGTTGGATATTACTTCTTATGCACCTTAAGTTTTCTAGAATCATAAGTTATAACCTTACCTCACCGCATCAACTCACAACCTAGTCTGACTCTGGTGCATCACAAGAGATAACATAACCCTCTGAACCCTTTAGTAGAGTCGAAACAGGAGTTATAGTCAACCTAGTTGGCTTTCTCAAAATCATCTTACTACTAAAACTTAACCTTTTTTTAGTCAAATTAGCCAATTGGGAGGTTATGGATGAAAATCCTTCCAAAAACCTTCTGTAATAACCCGCTAGACCCAAGAAATTTCTGATATCTATAGGAGAGGTAGGTGTTGGCCATCATTTCACTGCTTCTATTTTCTGAGTATCAACTCGAATCCCTTCACTAGACACAATATGTTCGAGAAAAGCAATGCATTGCAGCCAAAATTATATTTGCTGAACTTTGCAAATGAATCGCAATCTTTGAGAGTTTGCAGGGCAACCCTCAAATGATTTCCTTCCTCACTCCTAGAGTAAATGAGGATATCATCAATAAAGATGGTATGAACAAGTCCAAATACTACTCGAACACTCTATTCATAAAATTCTTGAAAGCTGCAGCAGCATTGGTATGTCCAACTGACATAACTACAAATTCATAATGACCATACTGAGTTTTGAAGGTTGTTTTCAGATGTCACTATCTTTGACTCTAATCTGATGATAACCGGATGTGAGATTTATCTTTGAGAGATGTCTAGTACCATGAAGTTGGTCAAACAAGTCATCAATCGTGGAGATGTGGTACTTATTATGGATTTTGACTTTTTTCAACTGTCGATAGTCAATGCACAAACTGAAAGAGCAATCTTTCTTTTTCACGAACAACATTGGTGCACACCATGGGGAAATACTAGGTCTCATGCAGATTTCTCTTTAAATTCCTTAAGCTCATCTGGATCCATTCTGTAAGGAGGAATAGGAATAGGTTGGGAATATCGAATGAGATCAATTCCAAAGTCGAATTCCTTTTTGGGAGAAACTTCAGGAAGATCTTCTGGAAACACTTCTAGGAACTCATTAACTACTAGAACTTACTCAAGAGTTGGGGTTTCGGAGATTGAATTCTTAACCTGAACTAGATGATAAAACAACCCTTAGAGATAATTTATATGCCTTAAGGTGGTGCTAATCTATTGCCTTTTCGTTCTAACATTGGTTCGTCAGGAAACTCAAAATGAACAATCCTAGTTCTATAATCAATTGAGGCATAAAATGAATATAACTAATCCATGCATAGAATGATATCAACATCTACCATTTCTAACTCTACAAGATCTGTTGAATTGATTTTATGGGAGACTATGACATGAGAATTTTTGTATACCTGTCTAGCTATAATTGGGTCACCGACTGGAGTAGAGACTGATAAGGGTTAGGTGAGAGTTTTTGGACTAACATTGAAGTTGATTGCTATATAAGGAGTTACAAAGGTTGAGTAGCCCCTGGATGTAACAAAGCATAAATATCTAAGTTAAAGACTCGTAACATATCAGTGACTACATCAAGAGAATCTTTCTGATCTTGGCGAGCCTGAAGATCATACAACCTATTTTGGGGTTGTCCGCCACTTGTGACTGAGTCAGGCACTGCTAGTGCTGCTGAAGTTGTAGAGTGAACACTACTATTATTGACTCCTTGACCCTATTTAGAAGGACAATCCTTCAACATGTGACAAGACTGACCACACTCAAAGCATCCTTCCTTTCCTACAAGACACTCACCCGGATGATTCTTACCACACTTTGGACAGATTGGGTAGGTTTTGATGCCTGAAATACTACGTTAAGACTTATATCCTGATGCCCTACCTTTATGATCCTATCAGAACTTGGAGGATGGAACACTAGCTGATGAAAGTGCTGGATCTGAAGAGTTCTGCTGAAACTGCGAGCGATTTCCACCACCCAATTTCGGTTAAGAATACTCATAGTTGCCTATTCTAGCCTTCTTATTATCCATAGCATATTCCATAAGCTTATAGCCCTCAAAATGTCGAGCATGATTGATGAGCCTAAAGATGTTCATTTTCTAGTAACATGGCATTTTTGCACTCTGTTTTCACAAAGTCAGATACCCCGTGTAGAAACGTATTCATGTGAGCCCTGGAATCGGTAACCATGTGAGGAGCATACCTGGAGAGTTAGGTGACCTTGAGTCTGTACATTTGGAATATCATGTTACCTTGCCTGAAATTCATGAATTCCTGAGCTTTTGCCTCCCTAAACTCTCTAGGGAATAACTTGTCCAGAAAAGTCTCACTAAAGCATTCTTTAGTGATACAAGTTACATCCATACCCCTATTCTCTTTCCATTGAGTAAACTTGATGTGAGCTACATTCTTGAGCTGATAGGATGCCAACTCTACCCTATTATTATGAGTCACTTGCATCACTCCAAAGATCTTTTTGACCTCATCCTAATTAGAATGTATATAAGAAATATTATGACTGAAATTTTGAAGTATCGGATAACTCAATTACTGAAATGAAAACTCTAAGAATCAAACAATTATAAATGTCGTAAAATGAAGGATGTAGTATAGATGTTTTAAACTGACCTAGAATGTGTAATTCATGAACTAAATGAATCTACAGAACTAGGGTTCTGAAATATCATAGAAACTAAGCATTAACATGTAATCTGATTTGGATCATTCTAACACCTAAAACCCAACAATTTCTAACATTCAAAAAACCCTAGGTCTAGATTATATTAAGGGAATCAAGATTCGATCAAATGGTTAAAAGGAACCCACTAGTGAAATCTGACATACTCAGTTGCAAAATTCATGGAGAGATATTTCAATTTTGGGGCTATAAGTGATGAAAACTCATTATGTTCTTGAACTAGGGCTGCTCGACTTTATCCTCTATTTTGCTCTAAGTTTGATGAACTTTTATGAATAATTGATTAAGTTAGTTCTAATTAGTTTACTAGGCTAAAACTGACCAAAACTATGTAGTTAGGGAGTAAACGACGTAGTTTAGGGGTACAACGCCTGAGGAATAGACCAAACGACCCCTAGCTTAAAATATGCTAAACTCACTGACAAAATTGATTAGTGGTCCGTGGATTGATCCACGATCTGTCTTGTCAATCCGTCGACCGGCTTTAGATGATAGGTTCTAGGGGGTCTCAAGGGTCTCGACCTACGGACTGATCGTCGACGGTTTGTGGACTAATCCATGATTTGTCCCGTTAGTATGTCAATCGACTTAAGAGGATGAGTGGGTTTTGGAGGGTCCTAAGGGTCTCGACCTACGAACTGATCGACGATCCATGAACTGATCCACGATCCGTCCTTTCAATCTGTCAATCAACTTTAGAGGATGGATTCTAGGTCATTGATCCACGGACATGGACCACGTTTTGTGGTCTGACCTACGGTCAGTGGGCTCGACGGTGGGTCATGCCTTAGTGAAATTCCTGGGCTGATTTTGGGAGGGCTACAAGTGGCCATCCATGGACCACCATGACGGAGCGTAGGTAACCCTACGATCCATGGGTGGCAATCGTGGGTAGCACCTGCAACTTCTGAAAATCTGCTAGTTCGGTCTACTTCTGAATATGGGGTTTTACAAAGACTAGCATAAAATCTAGTGTGATTAGCATGTATCTGGGATACAAGATAAGAGAGATACATTGATCTAGTATGATGAATCCCACGCGAGTGAGATAAAAGAGAGGTGAGAGTGACGGATTTGTCTATGTTTCCTCGATGCATGCAGATGCACTTGGGTATAGTGTATCTAGAACAAATGAACCTAATTTTGAGTACATGTATCTTGATATAAATGTATTTGGAAGTACCATAATCTAGTAAGATTCGTAATTTTACAACATAACGTGCATTTAAGTAATTAACTTGTATACTACTGAAATTATTGTAAGTTACCATTAAACAAATAGTTGTGTACCATAAGTCGATCCTGAACTGACCCTCATCAAGCCTCAAAGGCCAAGAGTTCATATGGGTTGGGCATATAAGCCCAATTTCAAAGGGCTTGAAAGGCATAGTAAACGAAGCAAGATAAGAAAAGAGAGAGTTAGAAAAGAAGGTTGCAAATTGCATTCATACCATACTTTATTTAAATTAATTTTTGTTTGTCAATTATTTTTCTTTCACTCGAAATTTGTATTTTTATTGAGAACATTGTATTTCTTTTTTAGTTTGTAGTCATTCAAATGGGTATGTCAAATGGATTTATATTTCTTAAGCATAGATGTATCTTATTTTTTCATTGACAATTTGTATTTATTTTAGAATATTATATCTATCCTCAATATATTGTATTATTTCTACTATGTATACTAATTTTTTTTCCAGAAACTTGTATCCCTACTTCTTATATAATCAATTTCTATTATTATTTTTTAGAATATTGTATCAATCCTCAATAATATTAGAAATTTGACTAAGGTGTCCTATTAAATGTCAAAATATTCTCATTTTAAAAAATTTCTCAAATTATATCCCAACTTTACCGAATAAGGGGTTGGGTTGAGCAGGCGCAATGAGGCAAACTCATTTTGATGACTCTAAGTCCATCAAGATAATTTTACTACACTATAAGGACTCGTTTGGTTGTAGGTATTAATCAAAATAGTCTATGGATCAAAGGTATTAATCAAAATAGTCTATGGATCAAAATTTTGTCCAACAAAAATATTGTTTGGTTACTTTATTTAACATAATCCATGGATTAGGTATACCTCATACAAGGTCTTATTTTATCCCTATGAAAAGGAGGGATAACTAATCAAGGTTTAGCAATCTTTGGATAAGACCCCTAAATGACTAAATTATCCCCAAATCCTTCTCCATGTTTGAGTTGTCATATTGGGTTTATAACTTTTGGTTTTTTTTAAAAAATATAGTTCTTCGATTGAGCACTTGAACTATTTCTTTTATTTTTAAAATAAGCTTCGTGTATTTGAAAAATTTAAGTAGCCTTAAATTCATGTTAAGTTTAAGGTATATTTGACAAATAAAAAATTAGAAATATGTCGTGCTACCAAAGATCTCTATAGTGACATATCAATATAGTTCTTCGATTAAGCACTTGAACTATTTCTTTTATTTTTAAAATAAGCTTCGTGTATTTGAACAATATAAGTAGCCTTAAATTCATGTTAAGTTTAAGGTATATTTGACCAATAAAAAATTATAAATATACCATGCTATCAAAGATCTCTATAGTGACATATCACACCTCAAAATTAATAATATTTTCTTAATATATATTTCAGTATTTAACTTGACTAGTGAAATAAAATATAAAATCTCATAATAACTCAAGGATATATAGGAAATAAACTTTTTCTAGAGTTTTAAACCCAACACAAGACTAGATGGGAAATAATGAACCAAACACTTGATAAAAATTAATCCTTGCATAAACTCTGCATTATTAATCCACGCATTACTAATCCATGCGTTAGTAATCCCTGTATTATGTATCTTTATACCAAACGCCCCCTAAGAGGGAATACTATAGGTGTTACAGGCAGGAGCTCAACATGCCTGCTTGTCCACCTAGGGATAATTTTGGTATTTTTGAATGTTTTATGATTTAATGTCATTGTGTTTTAATGTTTTTACTTGTTCTATTTCCGCTTTGGACAAATATGTCCTTTCAATTTCCTTTTTTTAAAGGGAGAATGCACAATTACCCCCTCAACCTAAGCCCAAAATTCCAGAGACACACTTATACTATACTAAGGTCCTATTACCCCCTTGAATTTATATTAGAAGTAATTTTCTACCTCTTTTCAGCCTACATGACACTATCTTTAAAAAAAAAGTCAACCAACAACGGGCCCACAAAATAGTGCCACGTAGGCCGAAAAGGGGTAGAAAATTATTAATAAAATAATTTAAGGGGGGTAATAGGACCTTAATATAGTATAAGTGTATCTCTGAGATTCGGGCATACGTTGGGGGGTACTTGTGCATTATCCCTTTTTTTAAAAAACAAAAATGGGACCCATTATTAAGGTATTGAAGAAATGCTTTGTTAAATTCCTATCAAGAATTCGTTTTGTCTGTTTCTTTTAAATTTCTTTTACTACATTTACTATATTAAATAAATTGTATAAAATATTATAAATCACGATAATTAATTACTTATACATTTTAAAGATATAAAAATATATAAAAAAATCTGATTGACTGTTCAAAATTTTATCGGTGACATATAATTGAGATAAATAAAATAAAATTTATTATTTTAAAATTGTTTAGAAAGTATTATAAATTACAGTAATTAACAACTTGAAATACTTCAAAAACAAAAAAAAATTGATTGAATCTCGAAATTCTTATTGTACCACAAATTGAGAAAGAAGAAATGACCTCTATTATTTAAAAACTAGTGTACTTAGCCGCGCTTCGCGTGGTTATGAAATGAATTTAAAAAAAAATTAATACTCAATCATAAAAGATAAGTTATCAAAAATCAATTATATAACTATATTTTGTAATAATAGTTATTCCAAGTCATCTATAAGGTACATACTCTTTAGTTTAACTTTTTTAGTTTTCTACATCAATTTTTTTTTAATTCAGACTTCTTCCTCCTCTTTGTTATAACTTAATCACTACATACTTTCTAGTATTTATGTGTTCACCAACCTAAAAAATTATCATATCAAAATTACTAAATTAGTTAATTAATATTAAAAAATAAAATAATGTTAGAAAGAAAATACATTTAAAAATACACACATAAAAAAAAGAATTACACTAAACAAAAAAATTGAAAAAATTGGCATACACAAATTCCTAATTCTTCTAGTTTTGTTTAGATTATATAAAAAAATATTAAGAGTATATTTCATATTGCAAATTAAAACTACATTCAATATATACATTTCTAAGAAAGAAGAGTCATTATAATTAAGAGAATTAGGGATGTGACTTTAATATTTTTTACATTTGTATACTATGACACAAAATAATGAATATTAATCATAGAAAATGATAAGACAATCCGAAATAAAGTTATTGAGACATTTATTTTTATAATTAGTTCAATAATAAGTAGGAAGATAAACAAAAAAAAAAATCACCAAAGTATAGATAGAAAGTACCATATTATTCTAGTCCAATAATTATTATATAGATAGATAGATAGATCTTTAAGAATCACCAATTTCTTTCCGAGGAAAATCAGCATATTATTTCAGAAGAAAAAGTTAACATTTACCCGGTATGAAAAAGAATTATATATGTAACCCTTCAAACTTTATCGAACAATATTGTTCTTGGAAAATACATGCCTTATATTTGAAAAATAACTAATTATCGCCACATAATTTCTTCTTCATTTTGTCAAACTTGTACAAAACAAATTTGACACTGTCATAAAAAACGTCTTCACCTTGTCCTCATGTTTGGCAATTGTGACAAATTTTTTTTATGTAAAACATATCTATAATCTTCATGAACATGGTAGCCATGCATATTTCCGCATCACTTTTTATGTATTCTCTCTCTTAGTTATTAAATAAATGATCAATGAAGAAAAAAATAAACAAAAACCAAAAAAAATGAAGGAAACATGAAAATAAATATCAAACAACTCCATATAATTGTTATTTATAGATTGTTTGAGTCCTAAGAATTAGATAGAAGGAAGTTGAGAAGATATTATTCAAGTGGAATGCAAAAAGATGGAAGTTTTTTTTTTTGTAACACATGAATTATAATTGAATATAATAAATATGATAGATTTTAAAATTATTAACAAATAATTAATAAAAAATGAATGAAGAAAATTAAAGGAAAATTATCGAAAAACAAAAAAAATGAATCCTCATTTTAGAAACATGTCACATCAACAACCTATGATTCAGGTTATATTATTATATAGATTTCAATAGACATTTAAGAATAACATTGATATACTTGTAACATATAGATATCGATCTTTAGTAGAAGAAATAATCTAAAAAATCAAAATAAAATGGCAAATCAAACTCTAATACATTTTTATGCAATTTAGGACAATTGATTTTTGAAATAAACAAAGATATAAAAAAAAAAGAAAAAAGAAAGGAAAAGAAATGATTTAAGGAAATGCATAACATTATTGATGAATTTAAAGATAGAAATTTAAAAAATTAATATCATCAATGATGAAATGATTTAAATATGGGCGTATTGGATAATTCAGTTTTGAGGTAGAATTTTTTGTCTTTTCAAAATTTGGGGAAGTATTTTTTTAAAAATTAATAAATAAACTTCCACATAATTTTCAACAATTATCTAAGAAATATATAAGAGAAAATGTCAAAATAAAATTGATTAAAATAAACAAATATCTGAAATAAGAAGGTTGTAATCTTTAGCGGAAGAAGTGATGTAAATTAAAAAAAGTTAAATTTCATAAAAGATATATATTTAATTCTTATCATGTTATAATAACAAATATCTTGTAAAAAACTAAATTAAAAAAGTTAAAAAAATTATTTAAAAAATGCATTAAGGAAATGATATAAATGAAAGTAATAATCAAAATGAAGTAAGAAAAAATAATATGATTGATGATGAATGGAATTAAATGTAGTCATATTCAGTAAAATTTGAAGGTAAAATTTTTAGTTTTAAAAATTAAAAATTATTAAATTTAAAAACGAAAAAAATAAAAAAGTAAATAAAATTTAGGCCTCAATATAT
>NC_028639.1:16172413-16174346 GCF_001406875.1 Solanum pennellii
ACTTCAATTAAAGTTATATAAAAGAAAAAAACTATAATTAAAGATGGATAAGAAAAAAAAAGTTTTAAAAGAAAAGAAAACGTTTTAAGAGAAAAAAAACCGAAATTAGAAATAAATGACAAATTAAAGTCTATTTATGTATAATAAAAATGCATTTTTTAAAAATAAAGTTATAACAGTTAGTTTTAAAATAAATAAATAAAAGAACAAAGAAAGGAAAAAAAATAATTTAAGGAAATGATATAAATTACATTAATGATGAGCTTAAGGAAAGAAAATTTTAAAAATTAATAGCATCTATGATGAAAGGATTTAAGTATGGTCATATTTCATTAAAAATTAGGTAAAATGTACAAAATAAGAATAGAAAAATAAATAAATAAATCTAGACACAATTTTTAGCAATTATTCTAAGAAAATATAAGAGAAAATGTCATAAAAATATGATAAAATAAATAAATATCTGAAGTGAGAAGATTGTCATTCTTTTCTAACTTTAACTTTATTATTATTACATATAGATATGAATCTTCTCACAGAAGAAATGAACTAAATTTAATTTAAATAAAAAAAATAAATTTTGTAAAATATACGTGCAATTCTTATCAATTTATAATAACTATTATCTTGTAACAAATAAATAAATAAAATGTAAGAAAAAAGAAAAAGTAAAGAAGCAATTTAAAGAAATGATATAAATTATAATAAATAGATCAAATTAAGGCAAGGAAGTAAAATTAATGATGAATGAAATTAAATATGGTCAGCTTTGATATTCAATAAAATTTAAAAGTAAAATTTTCGATTGTTTAGAATTAGAAATAAACATCAAATCTAAAAACAATTTTTTTTTACAAAAGTATAGACAAACTTCAGTTAAAAATATCTAAAAGATAATAAAACAAACTTTAATTAAAGATAGATAAGGAAAAATAAATTAGAAATACGTTTTAAGTAACAAAAAAATGGGATTAAAATATTGGTATTTCTCCTTATTCTCATCCTAATTTAATATGAATTCCATAAATAAATTAAATCTCTCTAAATAATTTTCTTGCTCTTGAACCACTTATTATTTATTCTATAAGTTTCTCAATCAAAATGATTATTTCTTTCAATATATAATTTTTGTAGAAGTATAGTGCAATGTATGTTCAATGAAACTTGTTTGATGTTCATGCGAAATCTAAAAAATAAAAAAAAAGAAGAAAATTAAGTCAAACAAAAAAAAATGTCTGACCACAAAAATAATATATTGAGTATCAAACAACTCCATATATGGTTGTTATTTATAGATTGTTTGAGTCTAGAATAAGATAGGAGGAAGTTGAGAAGACATGTTATTTAAGTGAAAAATGCAAAAAGATGGAAGTTTTTTTTGTAACTCATCAATAATAATTGAATATAATAAATATGATAGATTTTTAAATTATTAAATAAATAAATAATAAAAATGAAAGAAGAGAATTAAAAAAAATGTCAAAAAACAAAAAAATTAATCCTGACTTTAAAAGCATGTCACATCAGTCTCCCTATTATTCAGATTTATATTATTACTAGATAACCGAAGGCCCGTATACGGGCCCAATATAATTACTTACAAATTTAATATCAATTTTTCATAGAGAAATTTTAAGTGTTTACTTTTATTTTTTATTATTTTTAAATAATAAATTTTTTAACAAAAATATTAAATCAAATTTGATCAACATTCTTTTCCCCAATCAAACTTTTTGCGTAAATAAAGTAATATAATAATGTAGATTAATTCAAAAACAAATTTCAGGCTTGGTAATACTCGTGATTTAGAATTTAAGTTTTCTTTTTACTATTGCATACTGATATAAATTTAAAGATTTTAAAATAATTTATTTTTATATTAAATTGTTATGTGTAATTTTCTTAAATATCTTTACTTTAATTTATTTTTTCA
>NC_028639.1:16174383-16208548 GCF_001406875.1 Solanum pennellii
TACAATAATTAACAACTTTTAATATTTGAAACAATTAAAAATTAATCAACTCTCCAAATTTTATTTATATCATATATGACATAAATAATATTGTGAATCGTAATAATTAACAATTTATATTTTGGCTAATACAGAATGTTGTGTGTAGTGTGTATATTTAGATATATAATAATAACCTTTTATATGAAATTAGTTGTTTTTCATAACTATGATGAATATAATTTTTTTGTGAATCTAAGAAGGAATAACAAAATACAACAATTGAGTAGATTGAATGTTACACTACTTTAAGAAAAAGAAAAAAAGAATTTTAATTTTTTAATGTTAGTAACTTATTAGTATATTAAAAAAATGTAAGAAAACTACTGTGATAACTTTGAAGCCAATAATGGGCCCTACCTTTATAGAAGTTTGTGTGTTTTGTTTTACTCTTCCAATGTGTGAATAGCTACGTGGCCATAAGAATATGTTAGAATTTGGGTGGTTTTTCTGGAATTTCAGTACTTCCTATGCACGAAGTACAATTGCTATTAAGCTGTAAATTTTGTTTATTTACGAATTTACTCCTGGTCGTCCTCCTCTTTCACTCTTCTATATAAATAAAATATAGATATTTACGTAAAAGTATTACAAATCATAACATAGAAATTACATTTAAGTTTTTAAAAGACTTTAATGTTTTATACTTATTCTACTTTCACTTTGGACAAAAATATCCTCCCAATATACATATACAAACAGTGGGACCCATTATTGATGTATTGAAGGATGCTTTGGTAATTTTCCTATGATGAATTCATTTTGTTTGTTTTTATTTTTTTAAAAATAAATTGTATAAAATATTATAAATCACAATAATTATTTACTTTAATATTCAAAAGATATTAAAAATATATAAAAGCTCTGATTAACTCTTCAAATTTTAACAATGACCCATAAATTGGACAAATAAAATAATATATATTATTTGAAAATTATTTAGATAATATTATAAATTATGGTAATTAACAATAGAATATTTCAAAGACAAAAAAATTAATTGAATTTCGAAATTTTAGTAGTACCACATAAATAGAGAAAGAAGAAATAACTTTTATTATTTGAAAATTGTGTATAAAGATATTATAAATCATACAATAATAACTAGCAATATAAAATGTTAAAAGACATTACAAATTACGATAGTTAACAATAATTAAAAATGTAAACTATTTTGAAATTAATATTAAAATTTAATTAACTCTTTAATTTTTTTTGTGTAATATAAATTGAAATGATATGTATTAAAGCCGGTGCACGAGATATAAATATAGATTTTCCCCTTTTATCACTTAACCCCGCGTGCCCCATTTTCTTTCGTTAATCTCCGAAAGAACGCTATACACCCTACCCCACCCCACCCTTCTTCACTCTTCCCCTATCGATTCCTCCTTTGAAGTTCCCTCTGAAAATCCGTTCGGATGGTACCAATCCGTACACAACAGCTGGCCCGTATCCATGGAGGAATTTCGAATTTTCTCAAGATTCACGAGCAGAATTTTTCATCAAAAGAAAGGACTTTTTTCAGATTGCCACTCCAAGTTTAAGAATTTTTAGAAGAGCCTTTTCTTCTTCGTCTGTTTCTAGCTTCTGAAGTTTCACTGTCAAGCTGGTCGTTCCTAGTGGTTGCTCCATAAAAAGGTAGATTTCCTTCCAATCTTAATTAGTTTTAGTTAATGTGCTTACTGTGTTCATGAATAGGATATAGATTCAGTTTCTCCTTTTGAATCTCTTTTCCAATGCCTCTTGTTGTCTTACTAGAAATTTTGGTTCATGTTTGTGTATTTAGTTGTTTAAGTGTAGAATATATTTCCTAAGTATGTTGTTGGCCTGGATTCTCTATTCAAATTTAGATTTCAAGATTTATGTTTAGTCTCTTATTTTTGTAAAACCTGATATTCTATGTTCAGGTGTTCTCCATAGCTAATATTTGTCTGAATCAGTTTGATGGTGCCTTGTTTAGCATAGTGTGATGTCATTTTGGAATGTTTTAAATCCTTGTTCGATAAAAAATGATTTACCTCCTTTTCTTTTGTTGTTTTCATCTAAGTTTCATCTCGTGTAGTCTCAAACTTGTTCTGGTTTAAGATTAGATTTCAAGATGAAATTTATCTCAAATTCGTGGCTGTTTAAATTTTATACCTATCTAAGCTTTGACTTATTAGTTCAATTGTTCTATCTGGATTTATCTTTCTGTTGCTGTTCTTTTCATGGCCTACTGCCCTACTATATTGATTGTTCATATAAATAAATTTCACGCCTTCTGTGCATTCAAGTTCTACATTAGAATTTAGTCCAAGTGGTTAATATGAATATAGTTACTTGCTGTGTAATTGTTATCTTTCAAAATGTAATAAGTCAATGTATATGCCATTGTCTTCTTTAAATGTAATTGAGTTCTTTGTTCTAGAATAAGATCCCAAAAGATAGAATCTCAATTTTTTCTCATGATGTTTCCTTATTTCTTTTGATACTTTTAGATCCTTTGTCTGAAAAGCTTTTCTCTTTCTTTTTGTTGTAGATCTAGTCTTACACTCTTACTGGTTTATTATTTAGATTGAGCTTAGTTCATTTAGAATAGGATGACTAATGGCTTAGGAATCATCCATTTTATCTGGACTTGAACAACGTAATAGATGTTCTAGTTTAGCACTTAATGGTTATAATAACCTATTCCAATTTGATTTTTCTTATATGACTTGCTTCTGTTAGTGCATAGTTCACGACTATTGGTTTTAATTCCCAACTGCTCCTTCTATCTTATGTTTGGAATAACGAAACATTGGCAAACTATTAATTTCTATATTTATTTGCTTACATGTGATTCCGAGAGTGAGTCCATCTTGGACTTGAAATTTCTATCATTGCATTACCGATTGGGCCATGTAAGCTCGATCAATAATCAGAGTGGTCTAAAATATTTGTTTTATACATATTTAGGGATTTGGATGAAACCTCGTCAAGTACTAGCGTCCAATTTCCAATTCAAGCTAAATATAAGGTGGTCTCTTAGGCTATTTGGTCAGAAAAAAGGGGAAAAAAGTCAATGACTAAAAACCTCCACTTTCTTATTTCCATTTTCCAATCAAATCATTTATTTCATTCTCAAATTATGTTTCAACTTCAATTACTCCTATCAATTCTCACTTTGTCATTTGCTGCCCAGTCATATTCTTCCACGTCACAATTCTCTATTCTCCAATCCAATCATCACTCTAAACCCAACTTCTTTTCCATCTCTGTCACCGAGTTTGGCGCTGTCGGCAATGGCGTCAAATACGACACTATTCCAATCCAGAAAGCTATAGATGCATGCTCGACCATCGTATCCAAACATCATCGTCCATGCCACGTTATCTTCCCCCCAGGAAAGTACCTAACAGCAACAATATTCATGAAATCAGGCGTTGTATTGGATATTCACCAGAAGGCAACAATTTTGGGAGGATCAAAGTTAGAGGATTACCCAAAGGTGCAAAGCAGGTGGTATGTGATACTGGCAGAGGATGCAGTGGATGTTGGGATCATCGGAGGAGGAGAAATCAATGGACAGGGATTGAAGTTTGTAGAGAGATTTGATGACAAGAAGAATGTGATGGTAAGCTGGAACCGTACTGGAGCTTGCCTTGGAGATGAGTGTAGGCCGAGGTTGGTAGGGTTCATCGGCTGCCGAAATATTAAAGTCTCTGATGTTAGACTTATTGAACCTGCTTATTGGTGGTATGTGCTCTTCAACTTTCATTTGATTGAGGGAATTTTATTTGCCAAACAAATGCATACTCAATTTGATATGAATTATTAAATACTTCTGGTTACTTCTTTGAATTTGAATATTTGATATTTTACCTTACATTTTGTTTGGATAGTTGCTATAGATTGTTTCATTACCAAATTGTATTGTTAACATGTTGATAGATTATATCGTTTTTCGTTGTTATATGCTATTAAACATCAATAACTTGAAAGATAAACCTACAAGAACAGTAGGATATAAGATAGAGCTACTATTAAAAAGATAGTGTAAATAGTAAAATAGGATTATTATATTATATAAGTAATGAAAAAATGTGAAAAAAAAGTAACAATGTGAGCACACCAAATTGTTGGTTACACAAAATGAGGCTTATGTTACGATGTGATACATTAAAATGAAAAACAATCACAACAAACATTGTATTTATACTAAACAACGTAATATAATTCAATATGTAAAAACGATCAAGTTGTTAATATATGTTCTCATCTCAAAGAAGTAGCATACATAGTTTTACCATGTAATTATTTTTTTTCACATGATAGTTTCCAAGTAAAATATATTTCTTACTTCTTAAATTTTATCAATTTTTTAGATCCATCTATCCCGGGTGAACTTAATAAAAGTTTTGGTTGGAACTATATCTTTATGCTAAATATTTTTGTTTGATTAATTTGGTCTAAGGTTTTTTTTCCAGATTTGACCCAAATAAACAATAACAGTTAAACCAAATATGTATTATATTTAAAGAAGATAATTGTTTTACAAGTTTGGAGTTTACCATTCTCGGTTAAACTTTGCATTAGGCTTATAAAGAGAAAGTTCTAATTTTTTGATGAAGTAAAAAGAAAATAGTTTTAATGAGGTATTTTTTACGGATTTGATCCAAAAGAAAGTACGACCACACAACAACATACTAAGTGAAATCCCACAAGTGAGGTTTGAGGAGGGACGGAGGGTAGAATGTACGCAGATCTTACCACTTCCCGTGGAGACTGAGAGGTTTTGAAAAATCCTCGGCTCAAGTGCAACAAAACCAGGTACAAACTAGAAGGAGACAATGACACCAAAATTAGTACGATAATTGAAATATCAAAACAATAACTACAACAATACTAGAATAAAGACAATGAAAAACCACCAACTACAACACTACACAATTTACTAACCTTCTACCCTAATACATGTTCTCTACACCCTCCTATCTAGGGTCATGTCTTTGATAATTTGAAGCTGGGTCATATCCTATCTTATCACCTTTTCCCAATATTTCTTTAGCATATCTCTGTCTGTCCCCGTACCCTGTATAGCCTATCTCTCCCACCTCCTTATCTGTGCATCTCCTCTTCACAAGTCCAAACAATCGCATTCTTGCTTCCCTCATCTTGTCTGCCATGGAGACTGCTCTCACCTTATTATGAATATCCTCATTTCTAACTTTATTGCTCCTAATATGACCACACATCTACTTCAACATCCTTATTTCTGCAACATGCATCTTCTAGTCATGAGAATTTTTAATTGGCCAATACTCCACCCCATACAACAAATTCGATGTAATGACTACTCTATAGAACTTACCTTTGAGTTTTAGGGGTACCTTTTTATCACACAAGACTCTAGAGGTGAGCCTCTGCTTCATTCGCGCCGCACCAACATGATGTGTGATATCATCGTTCATGTCCCTACTCCCTTTGGTTATAGACCCAATATACTTAAATCGGTCGCTCTTGGGGATATTTCGTGTGTCAAGCCCAGTGAGTAGAATGGCGAGTCTTACTCGCCATTCTGCATTGTGGTGTGACGATCCCAAATAGGCGACCTGAGGTGCTATGGCGACGTAAATGGCGGCGCCTTTTTTGTTTTTTAATTTGTAAAAAGATTTGACATAATAATATTAGTCAAAATTAGGATTTTTTTCTGTTTTCGAATTTCCATCACCAATCAAACTCGTGTTTCTTTTCTTCTCTTCTCCTCGCCTCGCGATCTCTTCTCCACCTTCAGTTACACGAGTTGTTGCTCCTCTCCTCCTTGCGATCTCTTCTCCTCCTTCATCGCGCGAGTTGATGCCAGACCTGTTATGAGTATGACCTCCTTTTTCTTTTTCTTCTTCTTCTTCTTCTTCTTCTTCCGTTCTCTTCTTTTCTTCGTTTCTTCTCTTCAGTCTTCTTCTTCGTTTCTTTTTTTTTCTTCTTTTTGAGATACTACTGCTTACTTCCTTCAGCTCTTCATTGCTCTATTTTTTTCCTCTATTTTTATTCTTCACAGTTAACTGCTGCCTCTTCATAGCTTGCTGTCTACTATTTTTAAAAAAAAGAAATAATTCTTCTATAATTATTCATTTGTTCATAAACAATGAATTCAATGGCAGATGCTAGCAAAAAGAGGGATATTGGATGGAATTAAGGGTACTCAAGGATCAAAGAAAGATTCAGTTAAATGTAATTTTTGTGGGAGTACTTTCAATGGTGGAATTACTCGACACAAGCAATATTTAGTGGGTGGTTACAAAAATGCAAAACAATTTCAACTTGTCCGTCGGAGATTAGAGAAGAAGGGCTTATATGGAAAATAAGATCGCCACTACTCTGAAATTCCAAGTGAGGCAGTCAAAAGAATATGTTGATGTTGATGATATGGATGAATATGCTGAAATGATGCCTCCCTCCAAAACTCCAAAGATATTTTCTAGTGGAGGTGCATCATCCACCGCGCGGAATGTGACGAGAGGCCCTATGAATCTCTATTTTCCACAAAAATCACACAAAAAGGAGGCTTTGAAAAAGGATGAGGAATTGATGAAACCAAGAAAATCCTAAGAGAGCGTGCGGGGTAAGTGCTTTTGCAATATGGATGTACGATGCGGGACTCCCTTTTAATTGGGTCAATTGAAAATCATTTGATAAGTTTATCAAGACAGTAGGACAACATGGCCCTGGAATGAAGCCTTCTACATTCCATGAAGTTAGAACTACCTAAAAAAAGGAGGTGGAGAAAGTCGAAAAAATCGTACATGAACATAAAGTATGATGGAGAAAGTTTGGATGTTCCATCATGATTAACAAATGGACGGCACGAAATGTAAAATGATCATCAATATTTTGGTAATTTTTTTCAATCGGTAGAGTATTTCTTTGTTCTGTTGATGCTAGCAAAGAATCTACCGATTCCAACAAAATGTACAAGTTGTTTCAAAGCACTATTGAAAGAATTGGACCAGGAAATGTTGTACAAATTATCACCGAATTTGACAAATTGTGCAAAGTATCAGTGACAATTTGTACAACATTTTCCGGTCCAATTCTTTCAATAGTGCTTTCAAATAACTTGTACATTTTGGTGGAATCGATAGGTTCATTACTAGCATTAACAGAACCAAGAAATACACTAATTCACCAAAATATATTTTTTTATGACTAGGGAAACCCGCAGTCACTACCCTTTGGGTGCGCATAGGGTAAAACCTCCGCTCCTATGTAATAGCTCGCAAACCACATAGGAGAGATAACCCGCACTAGGCAAGTTTGGTGCGATGAGGTCGACCTAGAAGGCAAACCCCTTCCTTTCGTATGCAACGGGTTTCGAACTTGAGACCTCCAACATGGAAGTCTCAAGCCCAAACCACCGGGCTATGGGCACCTCGAAGGGTAGAATTCATCAAAATATTGACGATCATTTTACCATTTGGTGCCGTCCATTTGTCCATCATAATGGAACAATCAAACTTTGTCCATTGCACTTTATGCTCATCAACAATTTTTTTCATTTTCTCCACCTCTTTTTTTAGGTGAGTAACTCTAACTTCATAGAATGTAGGAGGCTTCATTTCATGTTGTCCTACTGTCTCGATAAATTTATCAAATGATTTGCAATTGACACAATTCAAAGGAAGCTCCGCATTGTGCATCCATATTGCAAAAACACCGACTGCACGCTGTCTTAGAATTTTCTTGGTTTCATCAATTCTTCCTCCTTTTTGTGTTGATTTTTGCGGAAAATAGAGATTCATAGGGCCTCTCGTCACATTCCGCGCGATGGATGATGCTCCTCCACTAGAAGATATCTTTGAAGTTTGGAGGGAGGCATCATTTCAGCATATTCATCTTATCATTAATATATTCTTCTGGCTGCCTCACTTGGAATTTCAGATTATTAACGATTTTATTTTCCATATAAGACCTTACTTCTTCTCTAATCCAACGGACAAGCTGAACATTTTTGTAACCACCCACTAAATGTTGGTTGTGTCGAGTAATATCACCATTAAAAGTGCTCCCACAAAAATTACATTTAACTGAATCTCCCTTTGATCCTTGAATACCATAATTTCATCCAATGTTCCTCTATTTGCAGCATACGCCAATGAGTTTACTGTTTATATGGACAAATGAATAATTATAGAAGTTCTTTTTAAAATAATAGACCGCAAACAGTGAACGGTGAACAATAAAAACAGAGCATTGAAGGGCTGAAGGCAGTAAACAGTAGTATCTCAAAAAGAAGAAGAAAAAGAAACGAAGAAGAGAACTAAAGATGAAAGAAAGAGGTTATACTCATACCCGGTCCTGGCAGCAACTCCAACTCGCGCGATGAAGGAGGAGAACAAGAGCAGAAACTCTCGCAACTGAAGATGGGAAGAGATCGTGAGGAGAAGAGAAGAAACGCGACTGATTGCTAACGTAAGTTTGAAAATAGAAAAAAACCCTGATTTTGACTAATATTATTAAGTCAAATCTTTTTAATAATTCAAAAACAAAAAGGAGCCACCATTTACGTCGCTATCTTTGCACCTTAGGTTGCCTATTTGGGATTGTTGCACCACAGTGTAAAATGGTGAGAAAGCCTCGTCATAGCGCCTTTGGCGAATGTCACTCGCCATTCAGAACACTTAATGTGATTCCTTTAGTTTCTAAGTTTGTCTCCATGCCTCTAGCGTAGAATTAACTCCATTGCACGTCTCATCAATGAGTACTATGTCATCCGCAAATAACATACACCAAGGCACCTCAACTCATCCATTACCACGACAAATAGAAATAGACTAAATGATGATCCCTGGTGCTACCCCATCTCTACTAGGATGTGCTCTGAATCTCTTCTCACCGTTCTTACCCACGTTTTAGCTCATTTCTGCATGTCCTTTATCTCCCTAATGTAGGCCACCGATATACTTCTTGCTTTCGGACATTGCCATAAGACCTCCCCTGAGACTTTGTTGAAGACCTTCTTGAGGTCATGAACATCTTTTGTAAGTCCCTCTTCCTTTCTCTATATTTCTCAATCAGTCCCCTCACGAGATGGATAGCTTGTGCGGTTGACCGCCCTAGCATGAACCCAAACTGATACTCAGAAATAGACACACCATCACTCTCTCCCAAACTTCCATATTGTGGCTTGATACCCTTAGGGGTCATTTGGTTGGCCGCATTAGAAGAAATAATCCATGTATTTGGCAATGTATTATTTAGTACTATGTTTGGTAGGAATTTAAGCGCATGTATAACTAATCCATGGATCAGTTATACGTCCTACATGATATTAATTGATGTATTACTAATACCTTCCATTTGGAGGTATTAGTAATACATAGGATATAATTACCATGGGATAAGTCTATGTAAAGACAAAAATATTCCTCAAATCATTTTAATCGTTTTGTTTATTTTCTTGATTTTATGATTTGCATTTGTACTAGTAAGTTTATTTAAATAAATTAGCTTACAAATTATTTAGAGAGAGTTGTTTGTTGCTAAATAAATCCAATACAAATTTGAAATGTGAGTATATGACGTTTGTGATCTTAATTAAATGTATTGGATTTATTTAGTAACAAATAACTTTCTCTAAATAATTTGCACGCTAATTTATTTAAATAAATTTACTAGTACAAATACAAATCATAAAACCAAGAAAATAAACAAAATAATTTGATTTGAGGAATATTTTTGTCTTTATATTTGTGTGGTTTTCTAATTATTTGTATTTTGAAGAATTTAAAACATACATACATGTTAAAACTATAACTTGCAATTTTTATGTGTAAATGTAGATGGTTTATTCAATTTTACCATTGTTGACCGTCTTTTTTTTTTTTTAAAAGTAGAAAAGTAGATGGTTATCTTTTTAAAATTTAAAAATGAGATTTTGTGAGTGATCAATTTAATAAGATGACAATTATTTATCCTCAAATAATTCAAGTGAAAAAATAGCAAACATGACAACAAAATTGTTCCTCTTATAGCTAGTTAGAAGGCCATAAAGAAATAATTTTGGCTGGTAATTATCTACCTTGACCCAATTACCTAATAATTCAAGGGTATAGATGGAAAGAAACTTTTTCTAGAGTTATAATCCAAACACAAGATGAGGTGGGAAATAATGAACCAAACACTTGATAAGAATAAACTCTGCATTACTTATTCCTACACTACTAATCCCTGCATTATTAATTTTTGTACCAAATGACCTCTTATAGTTGTTGCGGTTTTGGATATCACCCTTGTTTTTGTACAGCGGAACCATCGTACTCCACCTCCATTCCGCAGGCATCTTAGCTATCTTAAAAATGACATTGAATAAGCTAGTCAGCCATTCCAACCTGCTCTATCCATGCTCTTCCAGAACTCCATCGGGGTTTCATTTGGACCTGTTTGCTTTCCCTAGCCCATCTTACTAATATGCTTCACTTCCTCAACCTTAAAATGCCTACAATACCCAAAATCCCGATGTCTTCAGAGGGCTCCAATTCATACAATGTCTCTGTCCCTATCTTCATTCAAGAGTTCGTGGAATTGAAAAAGTAAATCTCTCTACCTAAAAGAATAAAAACAATAAATGATAGTGTAAAAATATTTACGCGTTTAATTGTACTGTAGTATGGGCTAAAATAGTAAACAATCTGTGATCTTTCCTAAGTTAATGCACACACTTTATACTTGCTAGTTTTAAATAATATATAAAACAATAAACTCTTAATGAATGTGTCCACACTAGGGTCTCTTTAATTTATAGCCAAAATTCAACTTGCATTTCACTCCATCCATTTATATGTTGTGATTGTGTGTGACTGGATATAGAGTTTAAGATAAATTTTCACTTTATTTCTGGAAGGATATAGAGTTTAAGATAAATTTTCACTTTATTTCTGGAATGGTTTCACTTTATTTGAAATTTATGTTTGGCCATGAAATGAAGTTGTATTTGAAATTCGGAAAACAACCAAACCGTGTTTTCACTTTTTTCACTAAGTCACCGTTTGGCCATGAAAATAGAAAAGTATTACTCCCTCCATTCCAATTTATGAGTTAATTTGACTTGACACAGGTTTAAGAAAGAAGAAAGACTTTTGAAACTTATGGTTTGTGTGGCTAGAAATTATTTTATTAAGGGTAAAAATGACATTTTGAAGTTAAATTGTTTCTATATATTGAAATATGTCATTCTTTTTAGACTGATTAAAAAGGATTAAAAAGGATAGTAAGTCATATAAATTGGGATAGAGGAAGTAACTTTTTTTGGAATTTTCAAAGTTGGAGTTGTGTTTGGTCATACTTTTTACAACGAACATTTAGAATGTGTGAATGTATTTTTTCTATTATGATATATACCCCAATTTAAAAAAACTAGCAAGTCGCCCAACTTGACTAATTTACGTCATACAAACAATCAAATTTGCTTTAAAAGAGTAATATCTCCTATTATAGTCACATAATGTTATAGAATAACTTTCATATACGAGCTACAACGCTGTGTTATAAATATTTCACTTTATTTGAATTTTTTGAAGTTGAAAGTGTATTTTGCTAAACATTTTACCTATATGATGTAAAGTAATGGTTGTAAACAAAAGCAAATATCAGACTTCACATCAAAGTAAAAGCGTGAATAATTTTTAAAATGTTGTGAAGTTGCGTAAAGATAAATGGTGTCAAACATTTTAAAATGTTTCAAATAGGAAGTGTTTTATTTAATTGGAATTGAAGGGGTAATAAAAAGAATTTCCTTATTCATATTATATTTCTTATTTTGCTTACTACTAGTTTAGTCCAAGTATGATCATAGATATAGATTGGTGTTCATAGATGTTGACCTTCAATCTTCTTTTTTCCCCTTTAAAGGTCAATCTCTTAAATTCTGTTGTTTTCAAACATTATTCTCTATTCCGTTCGGTGTTGTGCAATTATTTCAAGAAGCCATTTAATTGTATGATATTGTTGCAGTTTGCATGTTGTACGAAGTGATAAGACATCAATCTGTGATGTAATCATATATGGGAACTTCAATTCACCCAACAACGATGGTATAGACATAGAGGATTCTAATAATACAGTTATCACTAGATGCAACATCAACACAGGAGACGATGCTATCTGTCCAAAGTCATCAAATGGACCTGTCTACAACCTCACAGCAACAGACTGCTGGATTCGAACAAAATCTTCTGCTATCAAACTAGGAAGCGCTAGCTTTTACACGTTCAAGAATTTCTTGTTTGATAACATTACAATTGTTGAATCACATAGAGGCCTCGCTCTACAAATTCGAGATGGAGGTATTTCACTTTGGATCTTTTCTGCTAGAATGACAATTGATATGTTGTATTAAGTTGCAAGATTTACACCTTTCTATCTTTGCTCCCTGCTTCATACTAGCATTTCATGAATACATTTTACTCGTGCAGAATTCAAATTTAAATCTTATACTGTTCTGATGTTTTAATTATCCCATTTTCGTTTATTACCTACAAGCCTGAATGTTGCTTGTTGTAGTTGCCAGGAATTAATTATTGCAATGCCAAACAGCTTGGTGCCCCTAAATTATGAACTTGGATATTCTGATTGCTTAACTTTGTTGAACTAACATAATCAATTAGATTTATGTTATTCATGGCACTTAATATGATCCTATTTCAGTTAAGTTCTTGCTTGTTATTTTTATGTTGCCACCTGTTGTAGCTAACTTCTTCAACGACTCTACCCAGTTGAGGAAACCTTCAAAACTCAAAATAACCTAATATAAATGACTAGGAATGTTAAGATTTTCAATTAAGCACAATGAATCTTCTAAGCAACAAGAATTGTTTTGAACAACACTTGATAGGAATAAGGTTCTTCTGACTGTTGTCATAGTTGATTCTTCTTCTTGGTGCGCTTTCTTCTCTTTATGTTTTGATGTCCTAGAAAACATCAAAGTAACACTTTATATAGGAGTAGATGGCCGCTTCTTGTTCTCCCAATTCAACATGAATCAGATCAAGAATCCGAAGATCCTTAATCCAAGTTTGACATGCTTTTGGCCACTGTTTTGCTCTCCTATTTCCAAAGCTTCTTCCATGTATCCAAATATGATAATGTTTCCATATTCTTCCTTGATTTTTGCATCTGTGGGTTAGTCATAATCATAATTTCTCAAAGAATCTTTCAACGGTTATTGCAATCTGTTTTGCCTCGATCAACTGTCTTATTACAGTCTACTGTGAAGGACCTGGTTCCTTACTTCTCCACTGTGTACTCTTGATAGCAGCTCTTGTAGTAGACAGTTGAGGAACTGGTTCTTCAGTATTTTTTTTGTTATAATCACGAGTAGTTCGTATTTGAGAGATGTGTGAAATCGTATTTCTTGCATATGTTTGTTATGTGTTGCTAATCATTTGTTAATCATCAAAACTTCATATTGTTAGCCTAGCTCATAACTCATATAGCTCTCCCTAACTCATGGCTCTTAGCTCAACATTAGTTTTCTTGTATTATTCGTTTGTTCGACATGCTTGAAATGATTGTTCTACATGTTTGAAATGTAAGAACTATATTATACAATGCTTTTAAACCTTTCTCTTGACTCTTTTTTCTTTGATCTGCTGAATAAAGGACCAATTGTTAAGCCAAGTCTCAAGATTGTTATCGTATTTTCATGCATCTACCTTCATTTCCGTTCTTGCTTTTTCGAATTTCAGTTTTTTTTTTTGGTCTTATTTGTTATTTATCGAGCAGGAAATGTTAGTGACATGATCTTCTCAAACATAAATATCAGCACAAGATACTAC
This sequence comes from Solanum pennellii, assembly GCF_001406875.1. Classification (NCBI taxonomy): domain Eukaryota; kingdom Viridiplantae; phylum Streptophyta; class Magnoliopsida; order Solanales; family Solanaceae; genus Solanum; species Solanum pennellii. Next base: position 16,188,219 of record NC_028639.1, read on the forward strand.
CATCCATCATGGTGGGGAAGAGCAGAGCCTATCTATGTGACAACCTGTCCAAGGGATGCTAGTTCAAAAGCAGGTTCAATTTCCAATTTGCTATTTGTCAACATCACAGCAACTTCTGAAAACGGCATCTTCTTATCGGGGTCGGGCGGTGGAGTCCTTAGCAATCTAAAGTTCGTAAACATGAACCTGACGTACAAGAGATGGACAAAGTTCCCAGATGGGTTGGTAGATTACAGGCCAGGATGCCAAGAACTTGTAAAGCACCAACCTGCGGGATTCATGATGGAGCATATTGATGGTCTGGTTGTTGAAGATGTAGTCATGAAATGGTCTAGTGATGAATCAATGAGATGGAATAATCCATTGGATTTCAGGCCATCTACTGTAAATAATATTTCTTTGCTCAATTTCTACTCCAGAGCCTACCAACAACAGTGAGGGTGGTGAGGGGATAAACAGGAAGCTGCAAGTAAAAAAAAATTGTTCTATAGAAAAATAAAGCTGAAATTATGTGCTCATGATGAATGCAAAGTGATGTTGATTTGAGCTCGTCCCAGTTGAGGACCCATTCTATGTTTCCCCCACGGCAGATTTGACCAAAGTTGATAATCAATTCTGTTACCTATTCGGAATGGTTTTCTTTTAGCTACTCTGTTTTGCTTTCTCGGATGATCTACTTCAAATATTGGTGATTGTTAGAATGTAACACCAGTGTGCCATAACAATGTGTTACCTAAATGCTCTGGTTTGATATGGAGTTCAAATTTCGTTAAGTGGAGTTTGGATAATGTTTTCAAGTTGAAGGTGGAAAAGAAATAAATATTGCAAGTTGAGTTGTAAAAATAAGCAACAGTCATTCAACATGGTGGTTGTTTTGTTTGTATTTCGGCATGAGCAGCCCAATCTTGTTAACTTGGTGTAGGTTAACTTTTTAATCTCTTTGTTTAGGAGGTTCAAAATGATATATACCTAGTAAATTTGAAAAATACCTTATATATTTCGTTTGAGTAGAAATAAAAGCAAAGGTTGGAGTAGAGTATATACTAAATATGGTTAATCCCATGAACAAGATGAGTCTATTTTTGTATACAAGTAAGCATGTATTTTCCTCCATGGTAAAAAAACCATATTTTTACGAACAGAGAGAACCCTTGTACGGTTGTCTAAGTTGCAATGGTTCACTCTCCGAGGCCTTATACGAAATGGCGAAACAAGGCCTCCAAGTGAAATTCAAGGAATATGATACTGTGTTAAACGAATGTATAAACCAAAGGGCTATAAGAGAAGGTCAAAGGGTACATGCGCACATGATCAAATCTCACTATCAACCTCCAGTGTACCTCAGGACAAGGCTTATCGTTTTCTACATAAAATGTGGCCTTTTAGGTGATGCTAGGTGGGTGTTCGATGAAATGCCTCAAAGGAATGTTGTTTCTTGGACTGCCCTTATTTCTGGCTATTCTCAAACTGGGCATATATCTGAAGCTATCCATCTTTTTCTTCAGATGTTGACATCAGGTACTTCTATTTCTTTGCCCATTACATACATTTTACCTATATGTCAATGCAGCATTGCAGCGGAGACACAAAAAAAAGAACATTTCGCTTCAATAATTTATTTGCATCTGTTGTGACATACAAAGTGTTAATTACATACTCCCTCTGTTTTAATTTGTTTAGATGATTTTGAATTGACACGGAGTTTAAGAAAGTAAAGAAGATTGCCGCTTCTTGTGTTCTCAAATTAAAGATATGTAAAATGTACCAAAATATCTTTTAATCTTGTGGTGTTTGAGGCCCACAGACCCTTTTTGATTACCTTTTGTTGTGGCCCTATATCTAAAGGGAGAGGATGGCGGCTTTCTTGTGGTATAAAGTCCGAACTCATTCCATTTTTGGAGGATTCATTCCCTGTTCCTGCAGCTTGGAAACCTCAAGCTACGCCTCACTCACTTCAACATCAATAAAAAAACATAGAAGGCTCAAAGTTGTCCTTAAACTATGCGAAGTAGACCACTTCTACCCTTCGTTATATTTCGGATCAAAAATGTCCCCGTTGTTATCCCAAGAGACCACAAATGCCCTCAAGAGTTAACAAATCAATTTTTTTTGTGATGTGGCAAGCCTCGTGGGACTAATCCCTCCACCTAAGCATTGCCAACTAGGATTCCACTAAATTATGTCATTAATTCTGACCCGATTTATAACCCAAACTCTAACCCATTGCTCCTGACCCAATCCGCTAAAGTTAAGTGGCAAACATTGGTCTTGAATTTAAGTTCTCACAATCTGAAATTTCAGTAAGACTAACGAATGGTCTCTTATACTCCTTCATAAGTAGCAAGTTTATCACTCCGGTTGACAATCTCAGAGACTTTCTGCTGAACACCGAACATAGCGCAATGAAAGTTCAACCAGGACACAGAAACAGCTATCAAGTTTCAGCTACCATGCCTGTCAGTTGGCCATGGTATATGATTCCAGAAGTGTAGTTCCTAAGTTGTTCAAATGGATAAAGTTGATAATAAACAAGGTACTGGCTGATTGCTTTGTGTCTTAGGAGGATTTATCTTCCATGTTGAACAACACTACCATCTTGAATTCAAGATCGATGTTTGCCTCGTAATTTTAGCGGGTCGGGTCGTTAGCAAGAACGGGTTTTGGGCGTCAGAATTAATGATCCATAATTTAGTGGGAATCCTAGTTGGCAACACTTAGGTTGAGGGATTAGTCCCTTTTGGCTTGCCACATCACAAAAAAATTGGGTTATTAGCACTTGAGGGTATTTGTGGTCTCTTGGGATAACAACGATGACATTTTTTATCCCAAAATGTAATAAAGGGTATAAATGATCTACTTCGCATAGTTCAGGCCTCAGGGACAATTTTGAACCTTATCCCTAAAACAAGTTAGAATTAAAGAGTTGTCAATAAAAAAGACTTTTTTTTATATATAATGATAAAAAAGTAAGACGAATAAATTGATAAGGAGGAATGTACATTTTAAGTGGCCTTCTTTATGTTGAAAAAATAGTGCAATGCATCGGATTCACCCTTGAAATTGAAATTTCATTTGTCCTCTTTTGACTAGACTGTAATAAAAAATTGATGCAGGTACTGCGCCAAATGAGTTCACTTTTGCAACAGTGCTTACATCATGTACTAGTGCCATTGGGTTTCAGTTTGGGAGACAAATCCACTGTCTCTTAGTAAAGAGCCCTTTTGAATCACATGTATATGTGGGAAGCTCACTCCTTGATATGTATGCCAAAGCTGGCAAAGTTCATGAAGCTCGATATGTTTTCGAAAACTTGCCAGAAAGAGATGTTGTCTCTTGCACTGCTATAATTTCAGGCTACGCTCAACAGGGACTATATGAAGAGGCACTAGATCTATTTCGCAAGTTCCAGGTAGAGAGAATGTCTTTCAACTATGTTACATATACTAGTGTATTAACAGCCTTATCAGGACTTGCTGCAGTTGAAGAAGGTCGCCAACTGCATGCCCGTATTATTCGATTGGAACTGCCCTTCTATGCGGTTCTTCATAATTCTCTCATTGATATGTACTCCAAGTGTGGAAAATTCACTTATTCAAGGATGATATTTAATCAAATGTCCGAAAGAACTGTGAGCTCATGGAATGCTATGCTTATTGGTTACAGTAAACATGGGATGGGAAAGGAGGTAGTTGATCTCTTCGAAATGATGAGAGAAGAAGACAAAATTAAGCCTGATGAGATAACTCTTTTAGCTGTGTTATCTAGTTGCAGTCATGGAGGAATGGAGGATAAAGGTGTAGAGATTTTTAACGATTTATGTAGTGGAAAAGAAAGGGTTGAGGTTAGCATTGAGCACTGTGGTTGTGTGGTTGATTTGCTAAGTCGATCTGGCCAAGTAGAAAGAGCCTTTCAGTTCATCAAAGAGATGCCTTTTGAACCAACTGCTGCAATTCTGGGTTCACTTTTAGGTGCTTGCTGGGCTCACCTGTATGTTGATATTGGTGAAATTGTAGCCAGAAGCCTTTTGGAGATAGAGCCAGAAAATGCTGGAACTTGTGTAATTCTTTCAAACATGTATGCATCGGCAGGAAGGTGGGAGGATGCTAGAAGAGTAAGAGAGTTGATAAATGCAAGGGCCATGGTAAAGGAATCTGGAAAAAGCTGGATTGGTCCTGATTTTATCCATGAAACAGAAAAAGATATTGCAAAAACATAATGGAATGGGGGCTTATATTCCTCACCAGTAACCAGTATGGATGAGCAGCGAGAAAAGAAAACGCTGCTCCATTGTTCCCAAGGTCGAGCGGTGATTTATTCACATGGAAACTAATTGGTAAAGTCTTGCTCCAAAAGGGAATAAAACTTGAAATTGCTTCTTGTATATAATGGGGGTAGAGTTTTCTGATGGAGCAACTCACAGGTTTTCTTCTAATTGTGAAGTGATCAGGTCTTCAAAGTGTTTGATTATCATTGATTGAAGATGGTAACATCAGACAGATCATGGTTAGCCAAAGCAGGTTGTTTGGTTTCAGTGTGCACATTTTCACAAACATTATTGAGCTTCTACTCTGCAAAATGGTAACAGAATACAAGTAGAAACACTTTCAACAAGCAAAAGATTTGGTGGCTCAAATAAATGGAGACCGACCTTCCATGCAATGTTTGGAAAACTTTACTATACGGGATAAAGATCCATTCAACTAATGTTAAGGATGGCCTCATTGATTGATTGGGAACTTTAATTTTAACTAATATAGATCATGTGAGCATCATGAAATCCAGTATCTGCCCCACACCAAAAAGAGGTGGAATCACCGGCCAAAGTGACCCAAAACATGCTAGCGTATATAGGGGTTGAACCTTGCTAGATCCCTATATTTGCAGTATAGGTTCAAAGACTAGGAGATATAAGGAAAACCATACGTGGCGTGCCGAACAGTCTCATCTCATGAGAGTTACGTGAACCTCTGCCCTTCCTGAAGAAAGGCATCACCACTCATAGCTAGCCGATTGGTGCTCAGTAAAAGCTCCATTACATTCAACTCATACATCATGGAAGCTGGCTTCTAGTATGAGGACATCATAGCTCGTTAGATAATTTCTGATCTCATCATTAGTATTAAGTATGCATTAACTTTAATACTTTCATTAGAGTTTTCATAGAGACTAGTCTCTCTATTAAGTTTACACTCTCATAGGTGAGTACGTTTTGGTAACATTTAGTTAGGCTCATTTAAGATTACTCTCATCTTGTATGTTAGCCTCTTATCACATTAGCCTCATGTCATATTGTCACCTCCTTCGTTGAACTTGCGCACATTTGTTTTTCATAATTACTCACCCCCTTACGTGAATGTTCATTTCGTTGTATGCCAATGCACTTAGCCATTTAGTGCGTTTCACACTCTTACTTGACCATTCTAGGGTTTCATTATTTCGTTACATATATCTTAGGTTCACTTACTTTAAACGTATGCTAGACTTATGGGTCTATACATAGTTCGTTTAAGTGATTCATATCATCTTAAGATTATGTGGTACAAGACTTATGCATCTTGTAAGTGTGCCAAGATCTCGATTTTGATCCATGTAGGCAACATTATTTATGAACATTTATTCACGTATAACTTATGTATCAATACGGAATTTGGGAAAAGGAACACGATTTCGAAGCCCGTGGACAACACTTACATTTTTATTTATTTTAGTTTGATCCACACGGCTTGGGGACCCAAGATCGAGCCCCAACGTCTTCATTTTGTTTTTCCTTAATTTATCTCTTCATTTTCCGTTCATTGTAACTGAGAGGATGTGGGATCGAACCCCCACAACCTCATTTCCTTTCATTTTCTTTTCTTTAATTCCTCTCCTTCTTGGCCGAGAGGGTGTGGGTTCGAACCCTCATAGCCCCACTTTAATTTTTCTCCTAAAATTTCCTTCATTCTGCCTAGAGGTCGTGGGTTCGATTCCCACACGCCTCAACCTTTTATTTTTCTTTTAACTTTTCCTTAGATCTGACTGAGAGGTGGTGGGTTCGAATCCCACTCCTCTCATTTTTTTTTGTACTTCATTTTCGGTCGAGGTCACTGGTTCGAATCCCCTTTGCCACATTCTTTTTAACTTACATTATTTCTATGATTTTTAACATGGTGAGGTCACGGTTCGATCCTCAATGAGCTCACTTATTTTAATTTATTATTCATAACATATTAAACCACTTAGCTTGACTTAAACTCATCAACATATAGCTGGAAATTATATACGTTTTTCAGCATTCTTTTCATCAACATTACACGTTAGTTCTTAGGGTAATTCATGGATCATGTAGTACATCTTTGGCTTCATTTTCATGGATTCATTTAGCTAATAGTTTCCACTCAAATCAGCCACATTATACTTCATATGAACATCACGATTTGTGCAAGTTTGTGCACGTGAAATATAACCATAAAACAAGTCATTTTCATGCTTCAATCCGTGTTCAAAGTCACGGCTACACATTCCACACACATAAACACATATTTTTGGAAAACATAGGTTATCATTCGTACGATTCCAAACACATATTCATGAACATATTCATCACTAAAACACATTACATGCCTAATATCTACCAGCAGACATACCAACCTACAACCATCGATAGGAGCTAGAAACAGGGACATGCAATGGGAACAACCCTAGTTTTCAGAATAGATTCATCTGAGTCCTAAGGGTCTCTTAGGAAAGGTACCAAGAGTAAGAAAACCCATACCTTATTTTGCTTGAACTTGCTGCCCAAAGACCTCCTCCAACTCACGTCCAAATCCAAGCTTCAACACCAAACTTCGACGGGAAAACCCTCCCTTTGCCTAACGTTTTTGGATACGTTTTGATTATATTTTTAATGTTAATGTTCTTCAGGTGTGAAGAACTTTTAGTTGCTGGTAAAATCTTGTATTTTGGCAGATAGAACGTGAAATGAAAGAGAGGTTTTGACAAGAGAAAGAGAGTTAAACGTGAAAGGTGGTTTAGGCTTAGGTAAAAACTTAGTCAAACTAGGACTGTTTCAAACCTTTAAAAAAATCTAATTTTTCCTTTTTCTTAAATTAGCTAATAATTATTAATTAATTAAATTAATTTATCAATTTAATTAAAACAATTTAAGTCATTGCTTCCACGTAGGCCAATTTTTGACCCTCTCTCCCCAAAATGCCCCTCAACCTTATTAATTAAATAATTAATTATATATTTAGGGTAATTACGATACTATCCTTAGCTTGGAAAAATACCATTTGAGCCCTAGACCATCAAAACTTAAGATTTCCCCTTTTTATATTCGGTAAAGACTCATTTGGGTAAATCTTCATATTCGGGAGCCCTACATGGCTGGACCCAACCTTTCCTAGCTCAACTAAGTCCCCTTGTTAGTTGGCTTGGCTGTCACAAGGGTTCAGAGGTTAGGTTCTAGGGTCATTCTTTTGTACCCTTTTCTTCCTTGACAATTTCAATCCATATAAGGATTCTTGAAGCTTTATTGAAAAAGTTTCCTTCAAACTTTCATATGCTTCGGACACCTCGATTGTTTCAAGGATTTTCATATAACCTTCATTGTCTAGCTAGACATGAAAATTATTCATTATATGCATTCAAGTTTTTCATAAGTTGCCAGATCAAAACAAACCTCATTGCATCCACCATAGGAAAATACATCTCCAATAATGTCAGGATTTTTGCGACAAAATCTTTATGCCCTAAGGCACAAGTCGTACTTGATATACTTGAATTATGCATTTTACTTGGCCAACCATTTATTTGCCCACACTCTATGACAGATTTGAATTCAAGATCCTCATCACAATTTATATCATTGAACGCTACCTCATATCAAAGACACCGTCGACGGTTATTTGATATCGATTCCAACAAGACATAACTTATTGAGATCTCTTCATTTTTCAGATACTTGAACCTTTTTCGAGGTTTTATGAAGTGTTATGTCAATGTGCTCTTTTATAGAACTTGCCTCATTATTATGACCATATTGATCATTTGCTCCTTCCTTCTTTATGGAATTTTATATTTGAAACCGATTGGTCTATTACGCTTTCGGCGTATCATAGGTTCTATCCTTCAAGGCCTTTACATTGGAGCATTTGCAGCTGAATTATATGATAGGGTCACTACATTCATCTGGAAATTGATTTGCTACATTGTGCAAATGAATTATCCCTTGAACATTAAGTTCACATATTTATTTAACAAGGATCTAGATAATAAATAATTAACCTCACACATAATTTTCAGCTGTCAAAATCATCGCTCCCCCTAATGTTAGAAAATCTAACATTCATCCCAACCTTATTTGAAAATTCATCTTTGTGTGTGGTGGATAAATTAAAATCATAACCGCACATTCAATATTTTGGATGAAAATTATATGGTTCCTGACCCTGAAATAATTTTAATGGGGAAACCTTGTTGGCTTGATGCATATATGTGTTGCCACATGTTAAATAAATTTATCTCATTCCAAATTTTATTTGAGAGTTTTGTTCTCATAACCATGATTTAGCTATAATTGGAGGCATAAAATTTTTGCTAAATCAACCAGCGTTAACAATATGTTTCATAATTTGGAACTGTGCTTTTAATTTAACAATTCGAGCAAACAACCTAACAAACACCAATTGTAAGTTGACAAAAAAACACATGTGATCATCGCATAGATGCATCTATAATATAGTTACAAATGATCCACATGGCAGGTGAATGGGTCCATATTCACCTTTTTATATGTTTCAAAAACTTCAGAGGATTACAATCCCAACCTTAGCTGGTACAACGAAAACAAGCAACACAAGAGACTTCTTGAAGAATCTTATATATCTTCATCATATAAGCCACATAAATTCTCAATTATATTTGCATCACATCCAAACCATGATGGTCATTTAGTCATGCCAACTGATATTTATTTCAGTACATGTATAATTTACTGTTGCATGTGATTTCATCAGCATGTTAATGTTTGTCTGCAACAAACAAGAGGAAAAGTGAGGTAATCTTTTACATGAATATTTATAACCCTCTTCGATTGTAGTGATTTATAGTGTCAATATTTATTTTCAATTCATTCGAAACTTAAAAAGTTTCTTTTGACACGTACTACAACTCCAATATTATTCCTCTGATAATAGCACAACTCATTAGAGCTTGCAATTAATTTTGTGTACTATCACATATTGCATGACACCATCCCTATGGTGAGCATCTCCTTCAAAGAGGAATTTATATTATTATTGTCATGTCAAAATCATTACGAGCAAGACGTGTTTCTTGCTTTACTTTTGTTGTACAATAGGTACACAATCAATGACAAATTTGTATTGCCACACAATAATGACCACAACCCTTATAGACAACAACTATTTCTTTCTTTTGTCCTTTCGGTAGTTTACAATAAACATATCATAGTGACGTATAAACATACAATACGATTAGCCATTTCTGCCAAATAAAATTTATTTCCTCTCAAACTTCCCGTAGAGGTGAGTTTTGGCATATATCATTTTTTTCTCAAACTTCCCATAGAAGTGAGTTGTGACATATATTCAACCCATAATAATTTAATCACATCTTGACCCATTCTCTTATAGAATGGTCAAGCATTCACGATACTTATCACAAGTCACATTCTCTTCAAGGAATGGACTAATCATTTATATGTACTTCATAAATTTGCATTATAAGTATATTGTCATGGTTTTAGAATTCATCATATTTTCATGACACACCTCAACATCACTTTGAAAGATCAAGTGTACCATCACTTTATCTTCTCGTCTCATGATAGGGATTTATAAACTTGTCAAATTATTGGGCTGACAACATTCACAGGTCTAATGACCTTTCATACCATTTTGATAATAAAAATTGCCTTCACATTTTGAAGGACTATTTGAAGAACTCATAGTGTTCTTCCATTTATTATTACCATAATGATGATTATTATAATTCTGTTCCTCCACACCCTTATTCATATCATTAATTATTTATCATCTTTCAGACTAATTATTCACTACTATCACATATGATTGAATGGAGCAAGTCAACAGGCGGATTTCAAAGTTATCACATGTTGCTACCACATTCTTTCCAAGGAATGGAGCAAATTCAATATGATGAATTTCAAGACTTTTCATCAAAAATATATTATTTTTGCCTTAATCATCATTTTATCACCACTATGGTGCATTGAGACTAAAACTCAATGTCTTATCCATACAAGACACATTAGGTCATAATTCTATGTGACTTGAACCCAATACATTATTATCGCGGTGCATCAAAATTCAAATTGATGTCTTACCCTCTTGGTGCGATAGAATTTGAATCTATCGTCTTATCCACAAATATTTTTCATTATGTGCATCTGGACTTAACCTGATGTCTTACCCTTTTGGGTGCGATGAGACTTGAATCCATCGTCTTACCCTTAACCAACGGTATAATAGACCGAAGTACAACATGACTCACCCTTTTAGTCTTTCAAAACAATCAAAATAATATTCAAACTCATGCTATTAAAATTTTATACCTTCTTCTATTTAAATTTTTTTGTATAGCATGTCATATTCAACCAATAGTAGTATATGTCTTCGGTTCCTGATAATTGTTAGTGATTGAATACTATTTTATTCTAAATCATAAAAATATTTTAGAAAATACACACCTGATTTTATGCATAAATACCTTGATTCTCATAACAAGATCAACCAAAACATGAGTTAGAGAAAAAATAAAACTCAATCTTAATTGGCTAGAGACTCGTGCTGATAATGTGTTATGAAATCAAGCTCATAAGAATATAATCATAAAGAGAAGAAGACAAGAGAAGTAGATAGAAGAAGAGAAATTTTCTTCTTATTCAAGTGTATATTACAATGGTGAATGATATCTCTATTTATAGGTAGAGAAATCAACGAAAATGTCACCATGTTTAATGTCACATTAGTAGATACATTTCTATCCCAAAAAGGTTCATATCACATTGGGAATAAATATCCATGATAAGGATAAGTTTATGATAAGCTTAATGGACAATCCACTCAATTTAATGTATTTATAATAGTTTCCTCTTTTCAATATTTACCAACGATTGGAAATTTGAATAGTACATTTAAAACAATTAAATGAAAAATATAATTGAAATTTCTGTGTTACATGTTATTCCTAGTTTCTCTCTATAAAATAATCTTTATATTAAAAGCATATTGATATTTATCATTTTTTGTAATTTGATTTTCAAAAGTACTTTTTAAAGAAAATTAGTTAAACACAAATTATTTTTTTTCAAAAATTGCTTTTCTGAAAAGCTATTTTAAAAATAAACGCTTCTAAAAATAAATATTTGTTAGCAGCAATGTCTAACATACTATAAATTAATGTCTTTAAAAGATGTAGTGAGTAAATATGTATAAGATTTTTATCAATTAATATGAGTAAAATGATAAACAAAATATACCAATTATTGTTACTTAATAGGTGTGTCCAATCAAAATTTTGTCAAGTAAAAAAGGACCAAGGAGATAATTAATTGCTTAAAAATTATAGTAGTAAATGTTTTGACTTTTTAAAATATTACTCCTCTATTCCTAGTTACTTGTTATTTTTGAATCGACACATTAATTAAGAGAATAATTATTGATATAATGAGTTTATTATTTTTATCCCTACTAATTATGAAGTGAATGAATTAAATAATTAAAATTTTCAAAAAAATTTATCTTTTTAAAATTAATTAATTACGGATATAATAAATTAAAAAATATTTTAATTTATTAAAATAAAAAAATAATTAAAAACAGAAAAAATAATAATTATAAAATGAGCATTCATAGCTTGAAGTTCATTAGACTTACATACATAAAAAAAAAGCCAAAAAAGACATGAAACAATTGATCAACCCAATGTGTCAACTAATTTTAAATTCCCCAAACTCACATAACCATTTTTTTGGTAAATATGATATAAGTAATACATTTCTTCAGCTTAAGTTTAGCGTTAGTTTACAGTCTTTTCTATTGTTTTAAATTTAATAGTCATCGGACAGAGGCGGACCCACATGGTGTCCCCGCCGGGTGCTCGAGCATCCATTAATTTCGTTATGGAATATATATATCTATGTAAAAATTGATAGGTATTTGTATAAAATTAACATAGAGCACCCAATGAATAAATGATTTAGATGGCCCAATGACTCCACTTTTTTAATGTTGTTGTACCAAGGTTCGAATCTCACTATTAACACATATTTTTTATATTTTCACTTTAAAGCACCTCCGCTACTGTCATCGTAGAAATGTGGTTGAACAGTGATATTGAAGTCATATTATTTATTGTTTTGTATGCGTAAATATAGTTTGTTAATCTTTTCTCAATTATGTTTTAAAGCTAAAATATTCTTATTTTTAAAAAAGCAAAAAATGATAAGATATTCTTTCATCGTAGAATTCCAAATAAATAACTATTCTTCTATCTCATTTTATATTAATTAGTTTGACTTGATAAGAAATTTTTTTTAAAAAAAATTTATCTAAAATAAATGACAAATATTTAAATGATTATAAATTATTTTAATTAAAAATAAAATAAATATCATAAAACTAAACGTTATTTTCTAACCGATATAAAAAAACTAGTATTTATAAATTGGAGACTCAGATATTAACATTTTTTTACCAGATACATGAATATTACAGTGGAAAGAACTTTAATCAAAGAGAGTTACTCGTATCATTCTAGTCCTTTCAGTCTCTAATTATTTGTGGTATTTTTCTTTTGATAATTTTTAATTATTTTTTATTTAAAAATTTTAAATTTATTATATACTCAATTAATTAGTAGATAAATAATTAAAGACATTTTATGACTTTTGGGTGTATGGATTTGAGGTGAATGAGAGTAATGATGGCGGGACGCGTAACGTAACCGGAAGCGACCGGTCACTTTCCCTGCACCGACAACCCCTGATTGCTGTAATCTTAATTAATATAATCAACCAAATAATAATTATTGCTTAATTAGAAGCTTCACATAATCCCCACTTGTCTTCACATTGTTGCAATTGATTGTGCAGTCTCATTGAATATCCGCAGATTAAAATAGTTAATAGAACCTTGGGTAAGTTATTTCTCTGTTTTCAGTTTATGAATTTTTGAAGCATTCTTTTTTCCAGTTATTTCGTCGGCAATCAGTGAAGGTGTTGCTTTGTTGCAATTTTCATTGCCGGCTGTTTTATCCAAATAAAATTGTAGTTTGAATTGAATGATGTGCATTATAGATCTCTGATTGCTTACATCTTCTTCTTCAATTTTATATATATGTATTTGGAGATCGTGGGCGCATTTGACAGTTACCCTCCTCCTCCTCCACGATCCTGTAACCGTCTTCTCCCTAAAATTGTCTTCTTTTCCTCTATTTGTTTGTTCATACATAAATTTGACTTCTCTATTGCACTTCTGTCTCTTGTTTTTTTTTCATCTTCAAATTGGGCTATCAATAACTACTAATAGAATTAGACTTGTGGAGTATTTTTATAACTAGTCTTCAGATTCAGTTGAGTCACACTATTTTTTCATCCTTTTCGTTTTCAAGATCGATCCTAATTACTCAAAGATTTGACTGTAGTCTTACCTCTCTTTGAAAGTCATTCTTGTGTAAGATTGTCTTACATTTGAAAAAAAAATTCGCATTTGTTAGGCTTATGAACAAAAAAAAGATGGTTGGTTCACCTTCAATCCTACTTCTTTGCGTCTCTTATTTCTAGTTCTAGGCAGTCAACTAGAACATACAAGTTGCTTTCAGTCTTACAGAAATGCTCTTAACTAAAGTGTGACGATAATTCAGCATTGTTGATCTGAAATGCCTGTTATATGATATGTATGACCTTCATTACCAGCAATCCCATTCTGTTAATAGTTTAAATTCTATATTTGTGGTTATGCTTATCTAGAAATATCATATATAGTAATCACAATTCTCTATTTCTAGAATGCTGTATTTCTAATAGAAATTATTTAGCTTTTCCATGAATTTGTTTAGCTATTAGGCTCATAAAAAATCTTATAATTAAAAGCTCTTATATCAATCGTAGTTTGTAGTCCCTGTCTGGTGTAGTCACAATGTATTGTCTTCTCAATGGGTAATAGTGATGACGGATTATCTGTTTCCTAGCTTATTATGTTTTTTTTTTTGAACTACAGATTAATAGGTGAAGTATATTGATCATGAAGGAAATTGAACGGAAGCAGGGTCTAAACACTAAGCAAGCAAAACGTGCGGTAAAGACGGAGAAAAAAGAATACAAACAGCAGGAAAAGAGTACTGGCAAAACATCGAAAGCAAAAGAGACTGATCATAAAGCTTCACTTCCTAGACCAGAGTCCAGTGTCTTAGTAAGTGACCCAAACACGGGCACAGAGCCCATTGAAGTTTATGAAAATGTGGTTATAGATTATGTCGATGATGTCTACAAGTCGGAGGAAGCAACTCAGCAACCAAAATCACGTAAAATGGTTGACAAACATGGCAAGGATAAAATCAATGATCGTTCTAGTGATATGGAGAGTGAACCCAAAGAGGGAGTGGAAGAGGAATCAGATGTTGAGACGATAAATGATTCAGTTTCATCTCAAGGAGATCCACTAATAGCTGAAGATGAAAATGTAGAAAGAGCTTTGGCTGTAAAGGTCTCTAGAAAGCTTGCAAAAACTGAAGGGAATAATTCTTCCCAGGTACAACGAGCTAAATCTGATCAGAAAGCAAACAAATCACAGAGTAAGGCATCAAAAAGTACAGCAAGCAAAGCCAAAGCACCTAAAAAGGATCCATCTAAAATGACATCCAAGAGTGTCAATGATAACTCTAAAAATATGAAAGTCCATCCCAAATCTCTATCAGATTCCTCAGAAGAAGGTGATGAAAAACTTGTTAAAGAGGTAGAACAAGCAGACATTTTGGATGGGACTTCAGTTAGTGCTCAAAGTATTGGAAGTGATGATGAAACAGTCAACACCGAGGATAACTGTGAGCAAGAACATAAAGCAGTTTTAGAACAAAAGATTGGAGAAATGGAATCAAGGCTTGAGAAACTTGAGGAAGAGTTGAGAGAAGTTGCTGCCCTTGAAATTGCTCTTTACTCTGTGGTATCTGAGCATGGAAGTTCTGCACATAAGCTGCACACACCTGCCAGGCGCCTTTCTAGACTCTATCTTCATGCATGTAAATACTGGTCTCAAGACAAACGAGCTACAGTTGCTAAAAACACTGTTTCCGGCCTTGTATTAGTGGCCAAGTCATGTGGTAACGATGTGGCAAGGTATGTTAATACTTTCATTTATTGGATCATGTGTTACTTTTGTACTTCTTATGACCTAACGCTTTTCTTCCCTTCTCATGAAGGTTAACATTTTGGCTGTCAAATGCTGTTGTTCTGAGGGTAATCATTTCTCAAGCATTTGGAAGTTCCTGTAGCTCAAGCTCATTGGTAACAACTATCGAGCCAAATAGAAGAGGAAACAAAACTGAATCAAAGGTTTCCTCTTTAAAATGGAAGACACATCCAGGAAGCAAACAGTCAAGTAAGAATGACCTCTTGAAGTTGTTTGATGATTGGCAAGAAACAAGAACTTTTACAGTTGCTTTAGAGAGAGTAGAATCCTGGATTTTCTCGCGGATCGTTGAATCAATATGGTGGCAGGTAATCAACTGTACTTTGCTTCCTGTCATACCAATGTTCTCAATTAGGACTTGATGTGTATAGAACACTAATTAAGTGCAAATCCTATTTTACTGCATCAAATAGGTAAACCTTTTATGTTCTGTTCTACATGGTAATTATATGATTTATCCAAACATGCTATCATTAAAAGGTGTTCAAGTAATTAATCTCTTAAGTTTAAGTACTTAATATATTCTCCTTTTGTAACTGATTGATCAATTTGGCTTCAGACCTTCACTCCCAATATGCAATCTCCTACGGATGATCCAATGACAAGCAAATCTGTTGGGAGGTTATTAGGGCCTGCTTTGGGTGACCAGCAGCAAGGGAACTTCTCCATTAACCTATGGAAGCATGCTTTCCAGGAGGCTTTGAAGAGACTATGTCCTGTACGAGCTGGAAGCCATGAATGTGGTTGCTTGCCTGTTTTGGCTAGAAGAGTAAGTATTCTCCAGTGTTTCTACTTTTCATTTGCTGTATTTTTACCACACTTCTATCTCCCGGAGTTTCAGATGCAGGTGATCAAGGAAAATTGCATAGTACTCTTGCACTTCCATTTTATCTGTATTTATTTAAAGCTACCTGCGATAAGTTTTAGTTTCACTTGTTAGTCTGAAAGTTTTACGCCTTCATATATATACCTTTCAGGTGGTTGAACACTGTGTTGCCAGACTGGATATTGCTATTTTCAATGCAATTCTTCGTGAGTCAGCTCATGAGATCCCAACTGATCCCATATCTGATCCAATAGTTGACTCCAAGGTGTTGCCTATTCCAGCCGGAGAGTTGAGTTTTGGGTCCGGTGCACAACTGAAAAACTCTGTAAGTATTAGTCACTATTAACTTGTTTGCGAATTCCTATAAATATTTTTGGACGGTCTTTTCGTTTCTGTCTTCTGGGCAAAGTAAAGCTGCTTGCTCTTCATGGGAATCTTTTTCTGTGTCTTAGGCACCTGCAGTTTTTCTCTGCCAAATTGTCAACAATGCGCTACGTTCTCTGAGAACCTTAATGATCTTGTTCATTGGTTCATGCTCTTGATATTGATAGTATATCTTTTCTCGCAGGTGGGAAATTGGTCAAGATGTCTTACTGATTTGTTCGGTATGGACGCTGAAGATTCTGGGAAGAATGATGTTGACGGCTCTGGAGATGATCATAGAAAAGGTGGAAATCAACTAGAACATTTCTATCTTCTCAATTCCTTAAGTGATCTTCTCATGCTTCCCAAAGACATGCTCATGGACCGCACGATCAGAATGGAGGTACAACCTGTGTTTCGCCAAATATTTTAGAGGCGAATACTCCTACTTCATTCTGTCTTTGATGAAAATTTTAAATGTTGCTCCAGGTATGCCCATCTATCAGTCTTCCATTGGTTAAGCGAATACTCTGCAACTTCTCTCCAGATGAGTTTTGTCCTGATCCTGTCCCTGGTGCTGTATTAGAAGCTCTCAATGCTGAGGTTTGGCTACTCTTAGCTAGTTGAAATTTTGGATTTTATGACTGTTTATCTTCACTACAACTTTGAAACAAAGACTCCGTGATACCAATAATGATGAAAATGGAAACAACGTGATCAACCGGCTAATACATACTGTTGAAAATATAAAGCTTAAGCTTTTAGATGAGATGGTCACACACTTCAACATCTAGATTCTCTCCTACCAGGCTACCACCAACACTATAGATAGTGGTTCTCCGTATGTTACATCATTTTTTAACTATAGGAAGACTAGCATCAACCCCAGAGAGGAGACTCACATTCACACTTTCAGAGATGATCTCAGTAGAATCTAGAACTTGTGAACTGGTATTTTGATGCTTGAAAGAGAGGGTATTGACTAAGTCAGATTTACCAGAGATTTCATTTTCTTCGGTTGTCTCAGAGGCTCAATAGTCACCAGCCATTTGTTCATTGAACATTTCATGGTCAACTCCATTAATCCCACTAGAATGCAAAACCTCATCCTTGTTTTTTTGATGATCAGATTCAGAATCAATTATGTATGATTCATTAGACTGTTCAATTCTCTCGGGAATGTCACTTGGCTAGTTTGTAGTCCATCTGCAACCATCATTTCATCTAAACCAAGCTGTCTATTCACACCAAAATCAGCTTCTTCACTTTAACCCATGTAATGGTTGGGCGCAAAATTTGACATAACATGGGTCTCACCAGACAAAGATAAACTTTGCGGTTCAGTTGATATGGATCCTAGTGGATATTGTTCTGCAAACATGATATTGTTCTTCTCTTCAGGAGATAACTTAGCTGGACCTAGAACTCTATTTTCCTGAATTATCTCGCGAACTAGTTCTCGTACTTTGTAGAAGTGCGTCAAATTAAGTGATGGGAAATTCCCATCATTTGACTTCTGATATTTCTTCATAAAAGTTTCAACCATAGACTTCCCCTCTTCTTTCGAATGTCTAATTCTAGTCTTCCGGCCACCAGAGTCATTGCAAGTAGCAAGGGCAAATATTTGCCGACCCAACCATTCTTAATTGTGTGCATGTTTAGTTTTCACTTATTCATGTAAAGCTGGTCATACACTTCAACATGGTATCAGAGAAAACAAAGGAGACAGGTCCTGAGATCGAATCTCACCGCCACCCAAATCAAAAAGAATTTCCATGTGCTTGGCCCATAAAAAAGAATCAGGTCCGCGCGTGAGGGAGCGTGTTGAAAATATAATCTAATAATAAAAGTGTACTCTCGCTAACATCTTAAGCTTTTAGATGAGATTGTCACACACTTCAACACATACAACTAATTAGTATTCCTTTCTTGGATATTAAAGAACATTTGCAAAGGTAAATTTCTGTTGAAGAATCTTATCTCAGGTGACTTATGTTTGCAGTGCATCATAGCACGTCGATTATCAGGAGGATACTCTTCAAGCAGCTTCCCGTACCCTGCGGCCCCAGTTGTATATACACCTCCTGTTGCTGTGGACGTTGCAGAAAAAGTTGCAGAAATTGAGGGGAAGTCTCACCTATCTCGAAGTGCTTCTGCTATACAAAGGAAGGGATACACAAGCGATGAGGAACTGGAGGAAATAAATTCTCCTCTTGCATGTATTATTGATAAAATGGCATCATCACCAGCTTCTACAGAAAATGGAAAAGATAAAGAGAAGGAAGAAAGAGGTTCGATTGGATCAAATACGAGGTATGGACTTCTTCGTGAGGTTTGGAAGGCAGCATAATTGAGAGGACTTTGAATTATACATACTTGTGAATTTTCATGTTATAGAGGAAGAGAAGAAGTGGAAATGAATTTCAGTAGATAGTGTTGAGAGCTTTACATGTTCCAATTCATAATTAAGGAAGCTTATGTGTATATTGAAATCCATATCTGAGAAAAAGTAAAGAAAGAATTTGATTGTTTTCTTGCAAAGTAAGTGAAAAGTTGTTTTGTGTTTGGATTGGATGAGACTCAAATTGTATAAGCAGTTAAAACCTATGGATAAAGGGCTGGTTTTTGCAAGTTATGACTGTTGTTGACTTTTTCAACATCTTAGTTATATTGGAGCTTGTCTTCTCGAGGAAAAATATGGTTTCTACTCCTCGAGGAAATATCATGCATAATTGTTTAATAATAGTTAGTCTTAGCCAGAATACCTAAAGTTTGACGCTGTCTTTGCTCGGATCCTCTTCTCAAACATGCTTAATTAATTTTGGGTAGGAAAAAATCCTTTTCATCAGAATGCACTATGTTATTTTATCTTTTGAACGTTTTAAACTTTTTTAACTTTAGTATCTTTAAATTATTAAGAGATGAAGAAAGAAAAACGTCCAACGTAACACATTTTTAATTGTCAACTAAACTTTTCTATTTACAATATTATTAACTCCAACACTTAAATTCAATATTTTCATTCTCTAAAGGAGCGTAAATAGAAAATTTTAAACTCAATATTATATTAAAAGAAATAAATAAGAAGACTAATAAATAAATATATAGTTTGTCACAACTTTCTCTTTTTCCTCAACTTTTTTTCCCTTTCTATTAAGTATATCACTATCGTTCAAGGGTAAGCCCAAATACAGGTACTCCGTTCATTAATTAAGCTTGAGGTAATCTAAATTAAATCAATCTCTATTCATCCAATTTTTGATTCATTTTTAAAAAAATCTTTAATTGAGCCCCATTTAATACAATTTCAATCATCTTTATTTGCATTGATGTAAGATATATTCTCATATTGAAGATATGAATTATTATTATTATTATTATTATTATTATTGTTATTATTATTATTATTGTTGTTTTTATTGTTATTATTATTATTATTGTTATTATTGTTATTATTATTATTATTGTTATTATTGTTATTTTATTATTATTGTTATTATTATTATTATTATTATTATTATCATTATTATTATTATTANTTATTATTATTATTATTATCATTATTATTATTATTATTATTATTGTTATTATTATTATTATCATCATTATTATTATTATTGTTATTATTGTTATTATTATTATTGTTGTTATTATTATTATTATTGTTATTATTGTTATTGTTATTATTATTATTATTGTTATTATTA
>NC_028639.1:16218548-16219897 GCF_001406875.1 Solanum pennellii
CATCATCATCATCATCATCATCATCATCATCATCATCATTATTATTATTATTATTATTATTATCATTATTATTATCATTATTATCATTATTATTATTATTATCATTATTATCATTATTATTATCATTATTATCATTATTATTATTATTATTATTATCATTATTATTATCATTATTATCATTATTATTATTATTATTATCATTATTATCATTATTATTATTATTATTATTATCATTATTATCATTATTATTATTATTATTATTATTATCATTATTATTATTATCATTATCCTTATTATCATTATTATTATTATCATTATCATTATTATTATTATTATTATTATTATTATTATTATTATTATTATAATAATAATAATAATAATAAAATAACCGTCCAAACATTAGTTGGAAAATTCACCCTTCACTTGGCCGTGAACTTGGCAGCATTGCAAGTGCCATCGACAACTCCTCATCCATGAATTGTGGATGGATTGATGCCTCGTGCTGCTGCTCCGTCGTTTGGTTTAGAGGCTCCCTTTTTGCAAACCTGCACAGGCTTGATCCATACCCAAGACTCATGAGCAATATATTGATCTACCAGCCGTGAATGGGTCTCATGAATCAAGCTGTTTTTGGCAGCTTTTAGGCACATGTCGGGGTCCTCCTCAAGGAATACTTGGTTGGTCCTTGGGGAGTCGTACCCGGACGTTTGAACCCTAAATATGTCATTCGAAGTGAGACAAACAAATAAAAAAATAGAATATGAAGAGTTTTGTTGTAAATGTTCCTTCATTAATAAATTATTTATTTGTAATAAATTTAGTAATTTATTTTTACAATATAATAATTATTATATATTTTTTAAAATCCAATAAAAAGAAAAAAAAGAGATAAAATTAAGGTCATAGAGAGGTGTCACATCATCTTGTCTATGTTTCTCCTTATATATATATAGAAATTAAAGCTCTGAACCGTGAAAAATCACTATCTTTCAAGAGTTATTGGTTGTATATTCTTTAAGAGATGACAAAATTTCTTTCTATGGATACCAAAAGCATAAAACATACATACAATTAAATACTACTTTTGAAAAAATTTCGTATTTATAGATTAAATCTAATAAGGAAACTTTTCATGAACAATCTCTCATTTTCTGTACAAATGTAACCTTTAGTTGCTTCCTTTTTGAAAAGGTAATTTTTTTCTTTAATTAAAATTTAAATATTAGATTCAAATCTTAAATAAACAATTTATTCAAAATAAATAACTAATTTATGAAAAATGAATCTTTCAATTTAATTAAAGATCTGAAACCAGCTCTACCCAAACCTAACTTCAACTCCTTGTGGTA
>NC_028639.1:16220977-16228512 GCF_001406875.1 Solanum pennellii
AGAGAGAGAGAGAGAGAGAGAGAGAGAGAGAGAGAGAGAGAGAGTGAGAGAGAGAGAGAGAGAGACTTACTCAATTAAATAGACTAAATGAGCTAGACTTTAAAAGAACCTCAAAGATGGCTTCTCCCATTAGTTTGAAAACTTTCTCTTTATATTACAACTATCTTAAGACTATTAAAATTTGAAAGGAGAGGAAAAACCTCCCCATTTATCCAATTAGTGGAATAATAAAAAAAATACATGGCAAGATAAAAATGAATTGGACAAAGTTTAATTTGAATTTCCCTCCAATTCACTAAAACCAATTTTCAGAGTGCATGTTTTTTGTTATATTGCTTAACGAATATAATTTTCTTTCATCATGATATGTAACTCAGATTGGGTGATTGTATGATATGTGTGGATTATATTACTATATTGTGGTCAATAAATTACATTTATATTGTGGTTTGTGTATTGATATTGCACCTATTCTTTCTTTGTTGAGTACATGATGTCACTCAATAGATGATTCGGGACTTCAATTAGGAACGTCTAACTTTGGATTCAAGTGTGACCTATTCTTCCAGGATATGTACAATTCCTCTATTGTTCTTGTCCATATTTTCAGAATAAGACATTCTTAGACTATGGGTTATTTGTTTTAAGTTTTGGCGTTGCATGTCATTTATATATGTAAGACATTAGAGTTTTAGTATTATGACTTTCATTTCTTATTGATTTATTTTCTCAACTAGGGAATTCGACTGCGCTGCGAGTGATTACTTTGTAAAATAAATTAAATGAATTTATGCTGCAACATTTTAGTTAAAATTAATTTGAGAGATAGAAAATGCATGTCACGCCCCGATCCTACACCCTAGGCGCGACTGGCACCCGAGAATCATTGTTGGTCGCAAGCGAACCCTTGGTCTGACTTAATACTCAATGATACTTAATGTAAACAAAGGTAAACTCATATAAAAACTAAAATATTATAAAGAAAACATTCAACTAGCCAATAAGGCAAACTCAAGTCTTAAAACAAACAACTGAACGAATATGATTAAAGAACTCATATTTAACAGCTTATGAAGCCTCTAGATACCAAGAGATATGTTGGGATAAGTCCCCTGATCATCCAAAATACTAAAGTAGCCAAAATCAATAAAAGAAAATATAACTAAAGGGATCTTATAGAAATCAAGAAGCTAACCAACAAACTCTAAGATGTTTGACTAGATCAACGAGGCACTGGATGTTGATCCTGATTACCTGTATCTGCATCATAAAATTATGGAGACCAAATGATATCAGAACATTGAATATACGAGCATGTGAGGGAAAAAATTAAACATGACACAAGGTTGAAATTAATTCTCAACTCATGGATACTCAACTCAGTGCATAAATAAACAACACTAAAGATCCAGTTTAAATAAAGCATTTAAAACAGTAAGTAACAACTCAATATACATATACAGTAAATAATATTATTTTGTAGAAGTTTCTTTAACCGATAACCATCACTATGAGCCAAAGTGATGATACCATGTCTCTCCTTAGCTGTCAGAATTGTCCTATAACTTTTCGGGATGCAAAATGCTTCAACTAAGTGGATTAATTAGTCTATGCTAAAAAGAACTAAGGAATCATCTAAAAAATATGACCCTTTCTACCAACGATGACTACATGGTTTATGGAGACATTGAGTTGTTATGAACTCGCCCACACATCGGTGCTCAATACTACTACCAAAATACTAAGCTCATATGTTTAAAAAAAATTCTTTTTGTGGATTAAGATAATTACTCAAACACTAGCTCAAAATCTCTCTAAGAAATTAGTGTTTCCTCTCTTGTTTAAATGTGAAAATATTTACTCTTTGGGAATACTTAGTTCTCATATACTCTTATATACTCTTTTGGAAGAAATGAACTTCATTTTTTACTCTTATTAAACTCAAAAGTCAAGTCTTAAAACAAGTTTATAACATTTGTAAAAGACTTCCTAAACAGACTCGATGAACTTTCTAAACTTGGCTCTTAACTTTCCTTGAATTTTAATTTATGGATTCAAGGTTATGGTTCATGTTTATGGATGAATTCTAGATGCTTAGAAGTCATTTACAGAAGTTTTAATCAATAAGAAGTATTAGTACACCTTAGAAGGACTTAAACGGGCTAAACGATGAAAAACGGGTTGGGGCGGATGGACTTGGCGCACCGCATCAGCCCCTAAAGTTCAAAGACCACTTTTTGGTGCACTGCTGGAGCGTCGCCCCAGCACTCCTGGAACAATGGGGGTGTGCCATGCCAACATTCCCTTAGGCGAAGCTGGCGAGTTTTTTCTCTCGTTTTCAGACCTTAATTCGATTAATTTCGATTCTTTTTCTTAATATCTCTTTAGATTCAACTTTAGATAATATGAACAATATTGAATAGATAACTTTGAATAAAAATAATATATTAAACTTGTCATAAATAGGCCACTTAAGTCTTTAAAATATTTAACAAAATAAATGAACAAACTTCTGAAACTCAATTCTCTATATATGAAGCCTCTAACTAACAAATAAGAAAGTCGGGGCAAGACCCACGACATTCTAACAACAGATCTAACTAAATGTACAAGTGGAACCCTCCGAAAGCCAGGAGGCTCACCATAGCTAATCAAGCACATGTTGATGATCCTGAGTACTTGTGTCTACATTATGAAACGATGTAGGCCAAATAACCTAGTACAATGAATGTACGAGCATGTAAAAGAAAATCTAAAGCATAACATAAGCTGAACTGGTGGAATAGTAACATATTTACTTCTTCTCAACTCACTCAACTCAACTCAAAGAAACATAGTTCAACTC
Source organism: Solanum pennellii (assembly GCF_001406875.1). Classification (NCBI taxonomy): domain Eukaryota; kingdom Viridiplantae; phylum Streptophyta; class Magnoliopsida; order Solanales; family Solanaceae; genus Solanum; species Solanum pennellii. Next base: position 16,223,823 of record NC_028639.1, read on the forward strand.
AATACAAAGATTATAGGTTCTAAATCAATGATAATATATTTAACTTAGTGAAATAAGGCTCAACTCAATTATAAGATATTCAACTCAGTGAGATAAGGCTCAATCTCAACAATAAGATACTCGACTTTGGGTACTCAACTCAGGATACTTAACTATGCATACTCAACTCTGGATACTCAACTAAATATAAAGCAATAATATATGGAATATTTTTAAAATAGTAAAAAGCAACTCAATGTATTGAAAAACTGCCCTCGCCACTTCTTTCGCTGACCCTATCTAGCAATCAAATATTTGGAAATGTGAAATAAATCGCTGCCACCATTTCTAGGACCGATCGACACCTCACCTGCACAGGTACCTACGTAGTGTAGTCTCGGTCGCACATTCAACATAGCATTCGAATTCATGTGCCTTCCAGAACCATGGGTATTCGAGAAAGAATTACTTTAGAAGAACTTGGTTGGACATACAAAATAAATCTATTTGTATTCAACAATAAAAGATAAACTCTACTTATATATGAAAATAAAAGGTAAAGTATGTGTATATAAAAATACAATATACAATTGTGGGAGGTTCTCTAACCGGTAATCATCAGTGTGAATTATGTAATGATACAACATTTTGGCTCACACTGTCAGGACCATCCTATACCTTACCGGGGTATAGAACCTAACTACTAAGTGGATCAACTAGTTTATGATATAAAAAAAGGAATTATCTAAAAAGTATGACCCTTTTCTACCCATGTTGTCTACACAGCTTATAGGGGATGGGAGTTGTCTGAACTCTCTCTCATATAGCTGCTCAATCATACTCTCAAAATATATTAGCTTATATGTTTAAAAACATAACTATGTGGTTTGAGATAATTACTCAAAACTAGCCTGAACGCTCTCTTGGAAATTAGTGTTTCCTCTCTTGATTAATTGTGAAAGCATTTACTCTTTACTGAAAACTAGCTCAAAAACTCTTTTGGAAATCTCAATTTCTTTTCTTGTTTAAATGTGAAAAGATTTTACTCTTTGGGAATACATAGTCCCCATATTATTATTATTTTTTTGAAGAAATGAACTTACTCTTTACTCTTTACTAAACCCAAAACTCAAGTCTTAAAACAAGTTTAAAGAATTTGTAAAAGAGTTCTTATAATAGGGTTCATGCCGAATTGTGGGCGTGAACGACTCAATTCAAGGTTTTAAATAACCATGGATGTAACTAAATACTTGAAACTCAAAAGCTTAAATGACACTACTCATTTCAAGAATGCTCAACTTAGAGGGTTCATGCAGAGTTATGAGCATGAACTACTTAACTCAAGGACTTAAAGATACTTCTCATCTCAAGAGTGCTCGACTTATAGGGCTCATGCGGAGTTATGGGCATGAACAACTGTCAAGACCCAGACAATCGTGATTGGCACCCACATTAACCCTCTAGTGGGAGAACCACTACTACAACCCAAACTAAGCAACTAAATCAAAACTAAGACAATTAAGTTATGGAAGCAAGTTAATTAACTAAGCAAATGCGGAATTTAAATAACTAGAATCTGAAAGTCAATGTACCAAAAAATCTAAAAAGATCCATATAGCTAAACAATAAGGGATACATCCCCAAACTAAAGGACTACTCAACTATCTAGAACAAATTCCTAAGTACGGAAATAGTGGACATAGACGAAAGAGAATTCCATGGCAGCCCAGAAGATTGGCTCATCCTTGAATTCAAGCAACGATTACTGATCTTCTAAGCGAGGTCTGTCAATAGTCACGTGAAGATGCCCTATACTCAACAAAAATAAGAGCAAGTGCAGTATCTGTACACAACCACAATGTACTAGTAGGATCACACGGCTATTCCACTAGTGTAACATAAACAAGTCAAGCAACATTATAATCACATGCATATATATTAACATTTACAACACTATCAATATGAAGAATTAATAACACATTTCATATTTATCATTACATAATTGGTCCTCTCACGGAAACCAAACCTAAACATTTAACTTGTCAGAACTTGGTAATCCAATCCCATATTTATGTCGGAATGTGGCAACTGATCTCATAGTTGTGCGGACCGTGGCAACCCGATCCTATTTAGTTTGCCAGAATGTGACAATCTAATCCCCATTAACACACCACAATCACAATCACGAGTAGATCATCAATATCATACTTTTACATCTTGGTTTCATGTACACATCATTTATCTATCTCATTTGCAACAAGTCTGATCAGTATTGCAACATTCATACATATAAAAGTATCACAACAAGGTAAGAACATGCATACATCACACAACCATAGAAAATCAGCCATCATTTACCTTAAAACAATCTTGAAACCCTAAGAAACTTGATTCTTCTCTTTCTGAATTTGCTTCGCTTGTTCTTCGTCTAAAAACAATCACAATAACACGGGAATCAACAAGAAATTTCTACTCACCCGAAACTAAAACTATTCTACGAACCCTAGACCAGACCTATGATCCCAACTAACAAATTTAGGGTTGTCTCCATCATAAGATCCATAACAAAACCCTTTCCCATCATTATTAACCCATTTTATTATGTTCTATGGATCGAAAAATCAATTCGGGGAGTGAAAAGCGTAACTTTAACCTCAAAAATGGTGAAATCGAGTAGAAATTGTTCGGGTGTCATTCCTTAGCTCTTAAAGTTGAAATTTACCAAATAAGATCGTTCAGGGGTCTATTAACGACATTATGCCATGTCTGGCCTACCACAGCGGCTCTAGCCTCTCTATAGCGACGACGCCAGAGCGACATAAGTACCCACCAAAGTGGCACCTTTGAACCAGTGAGCCCTCATATTTTATCCTCAATTTTAACCCCTGTGGCACCCGCCACAGCGTCCCTTTTCCTACTGCAGCGGCCCTGCTAGAGCGGTAAAACCCAGCGTCCAAGTGGGATTTCAAAATTAGTAAGCAAATTAAAGAATTTCTAATGCCCCATTCCACAACACACCTCTAACCGACAACGTTCGGAAAATACCTCTTACGCTAAGTGCAATTCCGGGAGTTCTACTCACCCAAATTCAACTTCGTAAAGTCATACAGATTCCTTAATGAGTTATATAAAACATCATGTAATCAAATTCATAATTCATCTACCTAATGTTACCATATTTCCCTACACCTTGGTGAATCCAATTTCCTCTGAATTTGGATAGGGTTGGGAAAAATTGAAGTCCTACGAAAATATTTCCACTCTCAAATTTCCACGTTGGCATTTCTATAATGACGGAACCCATTCATTGCAACAACTCCACTCAAGGGATTCATGGGTGACATATAGTAGTCTTGTGACTAGAAAATATAATCTCAAAAGAATTATGAACTCTATACTCAAGACTTAGAAATTGACGATACTACTCTTCTCAAAGATACTCAACTTATGGAGTTAATACAAAATAATGGGCATGAACGACTCAAATCATGGGTCTACATAACGATTTGGAACTTGTGTATACGACTCTTCTCATTCTCATACTTACTTCCTCAAAACGTAGCTTGAATCAATAGTTGATCTCAAAGGATTCACAATTGAACTCAAAGACTTTGTTGTTCTCTATTCTTAACTCTCTTTTGAATGTGAATTATGAATTCAAGAGTTATGGTTCATGATATGAAGGGTCTCGTGATGAAAAAGTAGACTCATGAATGCCTTCTCCTCACTCTCATATTCAATTGCTCGAGTCTTGAAACAATTTATTAGAATTTGTAGAAGACTCCTCAAAAAGACTCAAAGTGACTTTCTCAAAATGTTTGAAAGGCCTCTCAAGACTTGACTCTTAACTCTAGATTGAATTTAATTTATGAATTCAAGGATGTGATTGGTTATAGGAAAGATCTTGTGATGTTTAGAAGTGCTTTTACATAGTTAAACGTGAGAAACAGTCAAGAAATAACTATCTGAAAGCAAGTCTCTGATGCAAAGATGCATTTTAATATTTAATCGTGAATAAATTTTGAGGCAGAAGGGTCCGTGACCTCTCCGTGACGTGCAGAAAAAATTTCCAAACCTAAGGAACAGGTCGGCAGCGCGGACCAGGTACCATGATTTGCTCGACTTGTTCCTTTTTCGTTTTCTAACCCCAATTTCATAAATTCGATTTTTTTCTCAACTTCTCTTTAGATTCAGATTCCCAACACATATACACTAGAATCTAAGTCAAAAAAACTCAATAAATCAACACAATAATCTCAAGAACTCCTCAATCTCAGCCCAATTATAGAACGAAAGCAAATTTCAAAAACACATATCCAGAACACCAAACATTCAACTTTCTAGAATGAATTTAACGCTGAAATTAACATGATCTACATGTGGGGGAACAAAATCAACAAATATGGAAGCTTATATACCACTTAGGGATTAAACCCGTGGCGAAAAATCTGCTAGAAAACTCAAGCACTTCGACGAACGCCTTGATTGTTTCCTCTTTTCTGCTCTTTTCTCTTCTTGAACTCTAAACTAAAACCGTAGGCATATATTAGGATGATAAAACTGAACGTAATCAGATTAGACCCCTATAAACCTACTAAAAACGAATTAAATCTGATTTGGTAAGGAAAAGACCAAAATACCCCTCACTATTTTTGGGTAACTTTCCTTAACTAGACAACCTGACTTCAAAAGGGCATGTCTCACTCGTCCT
>NC_028639.1:16238141-16275882 GCF_001406875.1 Solanum pennellii
ACACACAGAAATATATATATATATATATATATATATATATATATATATAATGACAATTCATTTTAAATCAATTCAAATTCAAAATTTTGAAAACAATAATATCAATTATCATCGTAGATTTAAATGCATGTGGGAAGCATTTAGAAATGATAAGAATAAAAATGATAAAAATAAGAAATAACTCAACTCTCCTCATCCTCATTCTCAAGTACTCAAGTTTTAAAAAAACAAGCTTTAAAAGTTTGTAAAAGACTTCTCAAAATAAAACAAACGATCCTCTCAAACTCTACTCTTAATCTTTTCTTGAATTTAATTATGAGTTCAAGATTTACAATTCATGCTATGAAGGATCTCTTGATGATTGCATATAGTTTATATCGCTAGGATTGAGAAAGGAATGAAAGCTCGACTTAAGTAGAAAGTACTGATTGAAAGACAAAAAGAAAAGTGGCATGACGCTCAGCGCGTCCCTAGCGCGCCTCACCATCCCTCCACTTACTGGGGCTAGTTTGTGGTGCAATGCAGGCGCGTTGCCCCTTCCCTCTTGGCGCATTTCGGGCGCACTGTCCCAGCCCTTCCCTCGAACGTTTTGACAAATTTTCTTCTCGATTTGTAGCCTAATTAACCTAGAATCGAATAATTTTTACAAATCCACTTAGATTCGAATACCCAACATAAGTACACAAAAATATATTCAAAAAAAATCTTCCAACTCATTACACTTATCTTAAGAACTCTTCATAAACGATTAGAGAACAAAACTTTAAGAAAACTCATCAAGAACTCAAATCATTCAACCTCAAGAATGAAATTACGGATCAAATCACATGATTAGCGCGTGGGTGAAAGAACCCAACACTATGAGAACTTATATACCTCTTAGTGATAAAACTCTAAGGGAAATTTCTCGACAAATATCAAGAATCTTGACGAACGCCTTGAACCTCTCCTCTTGAACTCCTCTCAAAAGTCTAAGCTTATTTTAGGATTGTAAAACTGACCTCAATCAGTTTAGAACCCTAAAGTATTACTAAAATAATTTAAATCTAATAAGGTAAGAAAAACACCAAAATACCCTCATAAATTTGGGTAAATTTCCTTAATTGGACAGACTCACTTCAAATACACATATCTTTCTCATCCAAACATGAAATTTAACAAACTCAGTGGCTTTGGAAAATGGATTAAAGGGATTTTTATTTGATATCTTATGTGCCACCTAAATATTTTCATTTACTAAAGATATGATCATTTGAAGTTGACCCAAAACTCATTACTTAAGCTTAACTTGAACAAATCTCAATTACCTCTTTCCCAATTAATTCTTTTTAAATTTAGCTCTTTCTAAGGCAGGATGTTACAGTACATGGATCCTTACATTCCAATCTTGAACTCTCTTTATGATTTTTGTGAGGCAATGTGGACAATGTATGGTAGTCTTGTGAGTGTCGGGTAGGTAATTTAAAATGTGGCCGTTGGTGTTGTTGGTCTGGAACGCTGAGCAAGTTTTTAATTTGACTTGGCCCATTTAGGCATGTACTGTTTGTTCAAAACACTGATGGTCTATATATATACAAGATGGACATGGAATGTGCTGATCACGAACACAACATCATATATTTTTAATGGCGAATCTTTTTCATAGTCATTCAGTGATGGGTGGCAGGAGTAGAAATTAAAAGAATGAAAAATAACACATGAAACATATGAAGCTAATATGCACAAGTTTAGTTTAGGTAGATACAACACCATAACTAAGATAATTTCTAGATATACTAGATATAATATGCATGTGTTAAGAACGGTCCCGACAAATTAAAGCAACATTTATTCTTACACTTGGTGAATATAAATGAAAATTGAAGTTCTCACCAAAAACCAAATACAATCACTGTTTCTAGGTTCCTAAATATGATATATTCACGAAATAAAGACAAGTAGCATGATACCAGTCATATTATATATGCTATTGGAGTTGATCGTAGATAAACATTGAAAATAACCACTTATACTATTCGCAAAGATAAAAAAAACATAATCCGATCATAGACAAACTTTGGAAATAACCACTTATACTATATGCAAGGATAAAAAAAATAATCAGATGGTAGAAAAACTTTGAAAATAACCACTTATACTATTCGCAAGGATAAAAAAAACATAATCTGATCGTAGACAAACTTTGACAATGTAAATTTGAAATTTGCTGAAAAAATTATATAGCATATTACTCACAATTTTGTTGCAATTGTCTGAATATAAAATATGTAAACACAACATCTTTTTACAATTCACACCTCCTTATAATTTCAGGTAGCTAGGTTGTACTCGACTTGTATAACAAGTACTGATTAGGCAATCATATGAAATTCAAAATACCTTTTAATGCATAATTATTTAAGATTAACTATGGGTCTCGAATATAAGGCACTACTAGCAAATTTAATTAACTAGGTCATACTTCGAATCAGTCTTCAATAACTTCAACAAATTACATAATTTTCATCTAAAAGTAAATCGATTTGATTGATTCAGAACATAAAAAAAATACATGAATACAATGTATTGTATACCTTTTGTATTATGAACAAAGAAACAATTGATTTTTTTTAATTACACTCATCGATATCATGAAACTAGAAAATAATTGTGTTGTTGATATGGAGGAAGTCATATTTGGTATCTAACACTAATACAATATAATTTCGTGATTTAGGGGATTGTTTACCGCTTTTAATCGAAATTGGTACTCGTTTTAACAAAAAAAACATAAACCTTCACATATAACCACTCAAAAATAGCCTAATTACTCTCCATAACTATAGTTTGATAATTATAATTTGTAGATACAAGTTATAGGGAGGAGAGAGGTGAGCGAGATGAGGAGAGTGAAGAGACAGGTGAGCAAGAAAAGGAAAAGAGCGGGAGAGAGGTGAATTGTATATGTATAATAGTTAGATAATTGTATATTATAGATATGTATTTGTATATATGGAAAGCGATATTGGGAGATGGAGGAAAGAGACGAGCAAGATTGTGAGAGAAATGAGAGAGGCGAGAGAGAGAGGGCAGAGCGTGAGAGAGGTGATTTGTATATGTCTATTGGTTAGATAATTGTATATTATATATATGCATTTGTATATATAGCAAGCGAGATTGGGAGAGGGAGGAGAGAGGCGAGCAAGAGAGGGCGGAAAGTTGGAGATAGGTAAACTATATATGTATATTAGTTAGATAATTGTATAAATTACATATTTATTTGAGTATTCTGGCAAATTATACATATACAAAATGTAGCTAATTATACAAACTCGAAGTCAGCCTATTTAATTAATGTATAATGTTGGTGGGGAGTGGTAATTATAATAAACTATAGCTGTGATGGGTAATTAAGTAGTATAAATTTGGTTAACAACGTAATTTTTTTTAAAAAAAATTGATCCAAGAAGTGTATAAATTGATAAAAGCATGTGAAATGTACAAATCATAATATCTAGGTCAACTAAAACAATAACTACAACGCATAATTATGCAAATTTTAGCTATATATCCAAGTTGAAGTGGATGTTGGTATTTTATTGTAGCTAAAACTTAGGAATTCATAGATCACCTTCCGTTCATAATATTAGTTATCTCTCCATCAAAGTCACACTCATATATACACGTACATGTATATTATTTCTATTTCAAGAATTTTAAAAATTTTGGGAATGCAAATAATATTATTATTATTATTGCTAGACACAAATGTTATATAGTTGTTGATACTAATCTTACCCGTTTGATTATAATATTACATATATTATCAGAGGAACTTAGTTATTTGATAGTAATTAGTACATTCTCCTCCTAATGTATGTGTGTGTGTGTGTGTGTGTGTTTGTGTGTGTGTGTGTGTGTGTGTTTGTGTGTGTGTGTGTGTGTGTGTGTGTTTGTGTGTGTGTGTGTGTGTGTGTGTGTCCATTTGAAGTTGGGTTTTTTGTCTAGTTAAAGAAAGTCAAAATTGGATTTTGAAGGGGTAGTTTGGTCTTTTACTTATCCTGTTATTTAATTCGTTTTTGGTAATTACTTAGGGGTTTAACTAAACATGGTCAGTTTGCGCTTTTGAAAATTGAAATTGGGTTTTTGAGAAGATAAAGATGAGGAGAAAAGAGATAGAGAAGCAAGGAAATCGTCAAGTTTTTGAGCTAAGATCGTGGATTTCTTCAAGAGGTGATCCTACGAGGTATGAGATCACTTAGCATTGGGCTAGTTCACCCACTGGCCAATCATGATTTATTTCAGAGTATTTTTGTTCTTGGGATTAGAGAGTTGAGTTCTTGATGAATATTGTTAAAAGTTTCATTTGAATCTTGATTGATAAGTTGTTGAAAGTTCTTGGGTTCAAATTCATGAAACTAGATGTCGTTTTGGGTAAATTCTTGCATATTTGGTTATGCAGTCGAATCTAAGAGTTTGGGAAAACCTAATTGAGTTTAAATTTGAAAAACGACCAAGGAAATTCATCGAAATTGGGGGGATGGGGGTCGAGCGTTACGCCGTCCAGCGTGTCTCAAAGAGGCATATGAAGTTTGATCCCTGGGGCACTGCGCCAGCCAGTTTGCCCCAAGTTAGGCTCTAAATTTTGAGCTATGGCACTCCTCGCCACTTTGAGTGTCGGGGATGCTAGGTCTTCTACTCCCCCCTTCTTTATGTACTAGTTCCTTAGCAACGTACCTATGTTTTCTAGTTGATATCTATACTCTAAAGTACATTTAAAAAACATGAGATCATGAACCTTGAATCCATAATTCAATTCGAGGGAAGTTAAGATCAAAGTCATGAGAACTAAGAGTCAAGTAAAAGAAGTTCTTTGAGTTTTCTAAAAGTGTTTTCCAAATGATTTAACTTTGTTTATGACTTAAAGTTCAAGTTGAGTAAAGTGTAAGGATGTAAAGATTGAAGTTCATTTATTCAAAGAGTATATGAGGACTATATATTCCAAAGAGTTTAAAATGTTTTCACATTTAAATAAGAAACGGAAACCTTGGTTTTAAAAGAGTCTTTGAGTTAGTTTTCAAAGAAGAGCAAATGCTTTCACAATTCAGAAAGAGAGGAAACTTTGATTTCCAAGATAGCCCTTTAGCTAATGTTTTTGAGCAATTTTCTTAAATCATAGAAAGAAGTATGTTTATAAACACAAGACTTAAGTATCATATTTTGGGAGTTTTTATGGAGCACCGATATGGGGGAGAGTTCAGACGACTCACGGACCCCATAAACTATGTAGCCGCCATGGGTAGAAAAAGGTCATACTTTAAATGATTCCTTAGTGCTTTTTAGCATAGATTTGTGGATCCACTTAGTAGTCAGGTTCTATACCCTCGACATGGTATATGACGACCCTAGCAGCGTGAGGCAAAACGTTATATCATCACAATATCTATTAAGTGATGGTTGTCAGTTAGAAAAACTCCCACATCAGTATTTTGTATTTTTATATACATAGAGTTAATTTTATTTTTATATACATTCAGAGTTTATATTGTATCTTTCATACATTCATAGTTACTATTGTATATCTAAATACACAGAGTTGTTATCCATGTTATTAAAGTTTTTCTTTATATTGTATTTATATTATTGCTTAATATTGAAATATGTCAATTGAGTTGAGTTGAGCCCTGGTATGTTCTTTTAGCTCCTTTCAAGCTTATGTCTTGTTTTAGAATTCCCCTGCATGCTCGTATATTTAATGTATTGATGTCAGTTGGCCTGCATCTTTTTATGATGCAGATTCAGGTAGCCATGACCAGCATCCAGCGCTTGGGATGGCAATGAGGCGGTATAGGGAGGGGGCAGTGCGATTTGAGCTTAACCCATAAAATTTTTAATCCGCCCCACCCCTCATAGCAACACTTTTCATTTTGAACCCGCCCCCGCATAGAACCGTCTGGCATGAACCTTCCCTGCATAGACCCGCCCCGTATGAACCCGCCCTACATAATTTTGTAATATTTTCTTTTTCTAGTTATGTTTGATACTAAAACTAAAATTCATAAAACTAAATTTATTCTTTCATTAAGTTTTATTAATTCAATATGATAGTGACTTAAAATTTTATTATAGTACACTATTTGATTGTGAGTAAAAGTAGATATTTATATGTACACCTTTCAATATTGGTGGTCAATTTTACAAAATTAAAACTAATTGTTCCGGGGAGTGAATAATACTCTCATGTATCATATTTGATGGACTTTTTTTCATTTATATTGTAACTAAGAAATCATTAATAGATTGATTAATTTTACCTTTTATCTTTGGTCATATTAGTTAGCCTCCTGGGAAAAAAATTGGATCTTCAAAAATTATTTAAACTCATATTCATAGTAGGGTTAAAATAGAAAAAATTAATTTATTATATCTTAATAGTAAGTGATCAAGTAATATACGATAAATATATTTAGTAAAATGTTCATCTAATATGAGATGGAGGGATTATTAGTTATATATAATAGAAACTATAGTGTGAAAGTACAAATAAGTTATTATTGATTGGTATTATATTTGTTCAAATCTATCTACTATTTGTTAGAAGAAAAATAATAAAGAAATTAAAGCCTTAAAGCGTGAAAGATCACTATCTTTAAAGAGTTATTAGTTGATATTATTTAAGGGATGCAAACATTTCTTTGTAGGGGATACAACAAAGCATAATATATATATATGTAATTGAATACTACTTTTAGAAATGTTTTCTATTTATAATTTAAATCTAATAAGGATACTTTTTATGAAGTCACTCATTTTTTGAACAAATTTAACTTTTTTGTTTATTTAAAATATGAATATTTTAGATTCAAATTTTAAATAAACAACTTGTTCAAAATAAATTAAGAAATTACAAAAAAAAAAATTAAAGGAATCTTTAAATTTAATTAAAGTTCTGATCCTACTCTGCCCAAGCTCTACGTCCAAGTCCTTGTGATATATATTATTAAATATATATAACCATCATGCTTCAGAATTAAACTATGTACACAAGATATAGACATGCTGGTTCAACAGAAAAAATAATCAGTCTCTTGGGGAAAAAGAACACAGGCAAGAAAACCCCAAATGAAGATAGTGAATTGAGCTACTTAGACTTCACCCTAACACTCACTTTCCATTTACCCCACCCCCAACAAAAAGACATGCAATTGTCCCCAATGCATAAAAAAAATTGAAATACAAGAGTGGTAGGTGAAGCAAACCTAGGGCGCAAAGCGCCGACGATCAGCAAGCTGGTGGGTCTGGTTCCCCAGAACCCACTACCTCTGTAATCTGGACACCCAGTAGTGTCCACAGCATCAACAACACTATCAGCAGTGCCTCCCGCTATCTCCACATTTCTGGAGCTAGATGCCCCAGCAGCTAACTCTACTGCCCTCATCTGACGCGCCTCCTCATCAGCAAGCGAGGCTCTCCTCGCAGCCTCCATCTCACGGCGCTCCTTCTTCCGTGCTCGAGCCTCATCCTCCTCTGGACCCCTACGCCTCTTGGCATGCTCTCAAGGGGGAGGTGGTGGAATCTCAGAAGTGGCGAATAAGGCCGCCATCACTGTGCCTTCAGCAGGCTCTGCAGAAGGGGCTTCAGACTCAGGCACCCAACCTCTAAGATCATATCGACGTCTGCGCGAAGACTGTCGACCGCAGCCTGAAGGGTCGACACATCCACCTGAGGGGCTGGCCGGGCTAGCACCTGCAACTCAAAAGCGTCCAAGCGTTGATGAACCTCAGCGACTTCCGCTCTGTGTGCTGGACCATTCTCTGCTCCAAGCGCTCTTCTGCCTCAGCAATAGACCTCTGCATCCAAGGCTGGATGTGATACAGATTTGTAGCCATCTATGCCTCTGATTTCTGGACCCTAGCAAGCGGGACCAGAGCGAGGAAAGGGGCTGAGTGAGAGGAGCTCGGGGCAGTGCTACTACCCGGGATAGACTCGACCGGGGTAGTGTCAGTGGAAACCGCCTGCGTAGCCGTGCGGGCCTGTGCTACCGTATCAGCCAGATTGTCACCAAGTGGAGGCAACTCTGGACGGGGCCCTCTGCGTGGAGCCAACTCATTGGCCTCATCCCTGATGAGGCCGATATCAACAATGCCCAGCGGGTTCTTGAGGTGATCAACGTGCCATATAGGCACACCTGCGGACCTGCATAGAGAAAATATCATGCACGGGAAAGGGTAAGTAGTTGTGACCTTAAAAGCCCTCTCGTGCATGACCGCTTGTAGAAGCCACTCAAAGTCCACTTCAAACCCGGCTATCATCGCCGCCATCAGTACTGCATGATCCCATGTGACTATATTATCAGCGGCTGTGGGGGAAAGGCAGTGGCGGACAATCAACCATAGAAACTTCGCCGTGAAGGTCAGGTTAGCCTTCTTGATGGCTGCCTTTGGCTCGGTCACCCAGTCAGCACCCTCTCCATCAACAGACAAGTGTAGGGCCATCCACCTCTTGGTGGTCTCTCTCAGCGATGGCTCACGCAGGAATTGGCCATCTTTGACAATTTGCCACCGGTAGTCAAACTCGGCGGTGAGAGGGGTCCGGTTGGCATCAACATCCTCGCCGTATAAATACCGGCGGATGGCAGGCAGGGAGATATCAACCTGAATGCCACGTACTTGGAACTTTTCCAGTGGGGCCTGTTTGGCGGGGGCAGCCCGCCTATCAATCTGTGATCTGAGAGTAGCCACGTAAGAGGCGTAGAACTCTCGGACCAATTCTTCACTATAACGTCCCAACGAACGCGCTATCCACTCCAGTTGATGTCTGGTGAAGAGATTGTAGATCTCTGGCATAGTCGGGAGACTTCCCGTAAGGACCCGCCGCTCCAATGTAAGTGTCCTTGTCATGACTCCTTTGTCATTCAGGAACTTTGCGTCGGAATAGACTTGATACTGCCCGTCGACACACCACCGGTTGGGCTGGTCGGCAATCGGGGTGAGAGCACAAGTCGGTGAACCGGGTGTGGATTCCGAACTGTCAGCCTCATCAGACGAGGCAGACTGTGCAGCAGTGGCGGGTGCAAGGACCTCAGCAGATCTGGAGGCTTCCTCTGACCACGAAACTCCTAAGGAGCCAGACGCTCCTTCTTCATTAGTAGCTGACCCAGAAGGTGTGCCGGTCAGTGTGCGCTCCTCATCAGACTGGGAGGCAGTGACTACGCCGGACGCCACCTTTTTGGGTGTGGCTCTGGCAGCACGTGCAACTCGGGATGGGGTGGAAGTGCCTGGGGGCACGTACTCGGGGTCACGCTCATCATCAGAGCCAATGACCGACGGGCAGACGGGGCGACAGACTTCGATCACCCGCGTGCGTGGACTCGATCTTGTTTTGGTGTCATAATAGATAGTACCTGTAAAGAATCATTATTAGTACTAGAAGGAGCAAACAAGACAAGCCAAACGACACAAAATAATGTAATGACATTTCTATAGTAACAGTGAAACACGACGGACCAGGTGACGGCTCGTCGTGAGTACGACGGACCGTCATGGGGTCTGTCATGTCTTACTTAAAACTATGTTTATGTGGAGAACCCTGAAGGAAAGTCTCTGACAAGTATGACGGTATATGCAGGACGGACCATTGTGATTATGACGGTCCGTTGTCGATGTCCGTCGTGGGACACTTAAGAAAAAAAATGGGGACCCTTAGGAGAGGGGTCTCTGACCGTCATAACGGTTATGCAGGATGGACCGTCGAGGGTATGACGGTCCGTCGTAGGTGTCCGTCAGAGGATACTTGGAAAAATTATGGAGACCCTTAGGAGAGGGGTCTCTGACCGTCATGACGGTTATGCAGGACGGACCGTCGAGGGTATGACGGTCCGTCGTAGATGTCCGTTGGAGGACACTCAGAAAAAGTGAGAGACCCTTAGGAATAGGGTCTCTAACAACCAGAACGGTTGTGCAGGACGGACCGTCGTGGGAACGCCAGTCCATCGCATGTGTCCGTTGGTGGACACTTGAAGAAAATTGGACAGTGGGGTGTTGGGGATGTTGGGACGGACCCTATGACGGTCCGTCGTGGGTACAACGGTCCGTCATCGGGGTCTCGTTCTGTCATTCAGTGACAGAACTGGGGATGCCCCATTCATCCCCTATGACCCAAATGGAATTGTTAGTGTTTTAACCTACATTTGTCTAACCCAAATACCTAGTAAACTAGCAATGCTAAAGCACCTATTTCTAGAGTTTTAACAAGGCAATTTTGAAGATTCTCAACCTAGGTCAGACAAAATTTGTATTAAAGAATGAACCCATCAAGAAGAACTAGGCTAGTACTAATTGATAAACAAAAATGCAAAGTAAATGGGTAGAGATCAGAGACACATACCTCAGAATTTGAGAATAAACAAGCGAGGAAGGTACTTGGTGATCAAGTAAAGAACCACAACAGCAGATTCCGACTAGTAGATAGTGAATTTTAGGAATTGGGGAATTTGGGAAAATGATAGGTTGTAAGAGAGGGGGGTTATGAACTTGGAAGTTGTAAAGGGAGGGAAATGGGAGGAAGAGGGAAGGAATGGGGTGAAATGAAGGGGGTGGAGGTTTTAAATGTTAAGAATTTTTAAAAAACCCCAGCCGGGTCGGGTCAGGTATGCTTCATTAATGACGCGACGATTCCACGACGACGGTCCATCGCAATTGAGATGGTCCGTCATTGGTTCCATCGCGTGTGCCCTAATTTGAAAATAACAGAAAGACGTACCTGGCACGACGGATTCATGCGACGGTCCGTCACAGGCACAACGGTCCGTCGATGTATCCGTCAGTGACTACTGCAAAGTGACTTTCTGCAGAATTTCCTGGTGATGTGCGTGCAAACTTAAAACCCATTAGTAGAAAATGCTACCATTACTAAAAAGAAAAAAAACTACAAGTATTGGGTTGCCTCCCAACAAGCGTCTGATTTAACGTCGCGGCACGACTGAGGACACTTGATTACTCAGCCTTCATCAAGATGGTATGCCTCTATCACTTCATTCACCGATGCAGTATGCCCAAAATAGAGTTTTATTTGTTCTCCTTTCACCTTAAACCGCACTCCCTCCTTGGTTTTTAACTCAACTGATCCATGAGGGAAAACTTGGCTAATCAAGTAAGGGCCAGTCCGTTTGGACTTGAGCTTGCCCGGAAGCAAACGCAACCTAGAACTGTCTAAAAGCACCAAATCCCCAACCATAAACTCTCATTTTTCACTTTTTAGTTTGTTATCCTTCTTCATCTTTTCTTTGTGTGATATGGCAGATACCGATTGGAGCTCACCACTCTGCCTCATGGACCTACAACTGTTGAAGTCGCTTCTTCATTGTTCAACCGAAATTTCATCTGCCCCTTTTCCATATCAACTAAGGCTCTACCCGTAGCAAGGAATGGCCTCCCAAGAATAATAGGCACTTCAAAATCGACTTCACAATCAAGAATAACAAAATTGGCCGTAAATATGAACGACTCCACTTTTACTAGCACATCGTGGAGTATCCCTATAGGCCTCACTGTTCGATCAGCCATCAGTAGCCGCATTGCAGTGGGCTTTGGGTCACCCAAACCCAACTTCTTGTAAATCGAGAGGGGCATGAGATTTATGCTTGCCCCCAGATCACATAATGCTTTCGCAAATTGTAATGACCCGACTGTACAAGGAATAGTGAACGCACCCGGATCTTCTTTCTTCTGTACGAGAGATCTTGTAGCAATAGCACTACAATGCTGCATTCTATCATCATCCTCGAAAGTGACCGATCTTTTCTTTGTAACCAGATCTTTCATAAACTTGGCATAACCGGGCATTTGTTCTAGAGCTTCTACCAAAGGGACATTGATAAAAGCTGCTTCAACATTGTTATAAAACGCCAATATTTACCATCCTCGGTCTTTTTCACTAATCTCTGAGGAAAGGGTGGTGTTGGTATAGGCATGGGAATTACCTTTATAGGGACTTCTACATCTTTTCCAGTACTATCTTCTGCTTCACCACTACCCTCTACCACCTTATCATTATCCTTTCTCACCTTTTCCTCATTAGACGGCATAGGTGGGTCAATGGTTTGCTTACCACCCCGAGTAGTGATTTCCATACAGTGCGCATCATTTTTTGGATTTTGGACAGTGTTGCTAGGAAGAGTGCCCGGTTGCCGTGTGTTCACAGTCGCAGATAATTGGGCCATTTGCAACTCGATCTGCTTAATCGATATTGCATGTGTATCGACTTTTTGCCCAATACCTGCTAAATCACACCTTAACTCTTTAATGTGCTCATCACTAGCATCGAACCTCCTCATCATTTTGTGCAACATATCCTCAACTCGCGCCATACTATCTCCACCATCCCTAGGAGTAACTTCACGATTTTGAAGAGGGACATAGGGCCCATTCCTATCATTTCTGTTACCATAGTTACCCCTGTTGAAGTTGTTGTCGCAGTTGTAGTTTCCATCTCGGACATAATGACCCTCACGGTTATAGTTACCATAGATCCGACCTTGGTTTCCTTGACCTTGGCGCCAATTCTCCTGATTTGAGCCTTGGGCACTCGGTTGAAAACCCCCCGTCTGTTCATTTACCGCATAGGAATTCTCCTCATAATAGCATTCATCATTTGGTGGTGGTGGTTTAGACAAGTAGTTAACTGCATTTATCTTTTCTGCACCCCGAGTGACATGTTTTAGTACCAACCCAAGCTCAGTTCTCATCTGAACCATCTCTTCACGAATCTCATCTGTGGCTGGGTTGTGAGTGGATTGCACTGCGAAGGTATTTCTCCTAGTATCTGACTTCCTAGTACTTCAAGCTTTATAGTTCCGGGAGATTTTCTCTAGCTTTTCGGCAATCTCAGCATAAGGACATTCCCCATAAGAACCACCCACTATAGTATCTAATACCGCTTTATTATTATCATCCTACCCCCGATAGAAGTATTCCTTCAGTGACTCATCATCTATGCGGTGATTGGAGACGCTTCTAAAAAACGAGGTGAATCTATACCAAGAACTACTAACTGACTCTCCTGGTAGTGCCACAAAGTTGTTCACTCTGTCTTTGTAGTTTAGTTTCTTGGAGACCGGGTAGTAGCGTGCTAAGAGAACGTCCCTTAGGTTGTTCCAAGTGAAAATTGAGTTATACGGAAGCTCAGTGAGCCAAATAGAAGCCTCTCCCGTTAGTGAGAGAGGAAACACTCTTATCCCTATTACATCCAAGTCCAAGCCAGGCCTCCCTACACAACTTTTACACACTGCCCTTACCTTAGCTATATGGGCATGTGGATCCTCAGAAGGTAGCCCTAAAAACAAACCTCTGGCAGTGAGCATTTGCATCAGGCTACTAGTTACCACAAAGGTGTGGCCTGGTGGTAGAGGGGGCAAGACAAGTGGTCCATCGGAGTCTGATATATTATCATAGCCTCTGTAGTATTCTTGGGGCCGTGGAGCGGGATTGTGCCCCCTCTATTGGTTTTCACCCGGAGCATCGGGTAACAACTGACCATGAACATCAACCGGAGCTGGGATGTTCTGGTTTGGATCATCATCATTAATTCCCAAGTTTCGATTCATGTTGCGTAGTGTATGCTCTAATTCGTGATCGTAGGGAAACAAGGGTTCTCTTCCTCTCTGTGTATTCGGCATACAAGGAAGATGGTTCTGCAAGAATCAAAAACAATAAAACAAAGTAAAATCAAGAAAATATCAACTAAACTACAGTAATAAGTTTAAGTTAATCTAAAAGCTACTTTCCCAGGCAGCGGCGCCAAAATTTGATACACTTAAACTTACTTTTGAAATAAGAAGTAAAGCGGTCGTGTCAAGTAAATAACCCAACTAATGAGGTTGGGATAGTTCCCACGAGGAAAATAGTTTAGACTTAACTTCAATCTATTATTACTATTGTTCAGTCAATTACTTCCTTGGAAAGCAAAAATGATAAAAGGGTGGTTTTCTATTCTAAATAAATAAAAATAACTAGCGAAATTAAAGGAGACAACTAACAGCTTCAAATGTTGGAGTTTAATCACTTAATAAAAGTAACTAGGGTTTACGTGTTCCCCACAAGTTCATAACTTGATAATTCTAACTATAACAATTCTTTCCTAGTATCTTGCATGCAAAGTGATAAGTTATGTATTTCTAAATCCTTGGTCCGGCATCTAGAAAATCTCACTCCGCACCTTGGTCCGGCTACGTGTGTTGCTATCCTAACCCTTATCTTTACCTCATATTAAGCATCGTATTCGATATTTGACTAAGTTATTACCTCGTACCAATCAATACTAGTCTATTAGATAGTATACACTAAATCTATGTTGATAATTCTTTTCCTATTATCTACCTCCTTGGTCCGGCAAGTAGCATTAAGGCGAGTTCTAACGTTGGCCATCCGTTAAAAAGACTTCTAAGCGAAAGAATTATCAATACATGCAAGACACTATTCTAGAATTGTTATTTTAGTTAGGTTTTACCTCATTATTCGCCTATGGTTCCCACAACCCTAGTTATGGAGTTTAGTTACCCATAGTCATAATCACAATATTCATATATATGATATAAGAATTCATGCACTTACTTCAATGAGAAAGAATAAAATCCAGAAATTTACTTCAGTACTCGACAAAATCACCAACAATCAACTCTAGAGAAAAGTGTAACAATCCAAAGTTTAATAATCAAAATAATCTCCTCACAAAGAATATAACATAAAAGTGTCTAATAACAAAGAGTCTAAAAATAATTAAGAGTATAACCCCCAAAATGAGGTTTTTCGAACTATTTATAAAAAATAAAAACCTAATTAAATAAGTACTCTATTTGCTGGAAATCTGTCAAAACGCGACTGGGTCGATGGACCTCGCGATGGATCGTCGTGGTCACGACGGGCCGTCATGGATTCCGTCGTCCCATACTTGTGCAATTTCTTCTGCTACTCTCTTCGTTACCCTCGACGGCAGGTATGACGGATCGTCACAGGCACAACGGTCCGTCGAGGGTCTCCGTTCCAAAACACTTGAACTCTTGCAATTTGGGTACTGGGACTACTTCTCTGATCTTCATGATGAACCAGCAGGACAGACCGTTATGGCTACGACGGTCCGTCATGCACTCTGTAACCCCACACTTGGTCAGAATTCCCCACTTTCCTTCAGCAGCTGCACTACGATGCCACCTACGGACCGTCACGGGCACGACGAATTGTCACAAGCTCGTAGGTGGTACTTTTCTGTATTTCTTGCTCAAAACCCTCCGCATTCATCTTTTCGACAGATTTCCTGCAAATAAAGAGAAACTTACATAAAAATTAGTACAAAAAGGCTTTCGTACAAACTAAACATTAGGAAAAAGCACTAAAAATACCGTGAAACCACAATATATCAGTATACTTACTCAATTAAATAAACTAAATAAGCTAGACTTTAAAGAACCTAAAAGATGGTTTCTCCCATCAGTGCGAAAACTTTCTCTTCATATTATAACTATCCTAAGACTATTAAAACTTAAAAGGAGAAGGAAAAAAACTCCCAATTAAGCCAATTGATGACATACCAAAAAACACATGGCAAGATAAAACAATACTGGACAAATTTTAATTTGACTTCCCCTTCAAATCACTAAAATCATTTTTTTAGAGTGCATGTTCATTGTTATATTGCTTAAAGAATATAGTTTTCTTTCTTTCATGATATGTGACTCAAATTAGGTGATTATGTTATATATGTGGATTTGTATCATATTGTGGTAAATTGCTTACATTTAAATTGTGGTTTGTGTATTGATATTGCACTTATTCTTTCCTTGTTGAGTGCATGAAGTCTCTCAATAACTGATTCGAGATATAATTAGGAACGTCTAACTTTGAATTCATGTGTGAGCTATTCTTCCAGAATGTACAATCCCTCTATTGTTCTTGTCCATAGTTTCGGACTAAGACATTCTTAGACTATGGGTTATTTCTTTTAAGCTTCGGCATTGCATCACATTTTTGTTAGACACTAGAGTTTCACTATTACGACTTTCAGTTCTTATTGATTTATTTTCTCAACTAGAGAATTTGATTGTGCTTCACGTGGTTATTCCGCAAAAAAAATTAAATGCTTTATGCTACAATATTTTAGTTAAAATTAATTTGAGAGATAAAAGATGTACGTCACCCTCCAAGCCTACACCCTGGGCGGGACTGACACTCGAGAACCATTGTTGGTCGCAAGCGAGCCCTTGTCCTAACTTACTACTCAACGAAAGACTTATCTTAAAAAAGATAAACTCATATAAAAACTAGAATGTTATAAAGAAAATATTTAACTAGCCAATAAGGCAAAGTCAAATCTTAAAACAAAAGAACTTAATGAATATGACTAAAGAACTCATATTTAATTGTCTATGAAGCCTGTAAATACTAAAAGGGATGTCGGGATAAGACTCTCGATCATCCTAACAACTGAAGTAGCCAAAAGCAATAAAATAAAACATAACCAAAGGAATCCTCCGAAAAGTAAGGAGCTCAATTCTTATGGATTTACTTTACCAATTGTTTTGACTATTGGGTGAACTTATGGGGACTTAATTAATCCTTGGTTATTTGAATAATGCTTTTCAAAATGTTATATGATGAAATTATTTCAAATAAATGATTTGTTGAATTTAGTTGGATTAGTTGTTGAGTCAGATGATCCGGTATGGATATCAGTCACTACTATCTGAATCGTGACAAATTACTTTTTTTATTAACTAATACCATTACAGTTAGCTTAGTCTTCATATAAATGAAGATGAATTACTAACAAATACTTATTATTTACAATTATTAAGACAGGTGCAAAAGGAAAATAGAATACTTACGAAAAAGGGGGTCGTGCTTATGTTTGAAAAAATAAATCAAGATAAAATAGAGATTTGTAAAACGGCTCCCGAAGCATATGATTGATTTGTATGATCACCATATGAGAATATAAAATCCTATCTATATTCACTTGTTCCACAACATATGATGCCTGGTCCTTGTGGTAATTTGAATCCAACAAATTCTTGTATGAAAAAAAAAGGTTATCGTAAAAATGAGTATCCTAAAGAATTTGGAGAACAAACAACAAAAGGTAAAAATTCATATCCAATTTATAGAAGGCGAAAGACCGGAAAAAGTGTAAAAATTAGACGATATTTTCTTGATAATTCATGGGTTCCTTACTATCCAATTTTACTTTGTAAATTTAATTGTCCTATGAATGTGGAGATTTATTTAGATATTAAAGTTGTTAAGTAAATTTACAAGTACATTTGCAAAGGACACGATATAATAGCTTTTCAAATACATGCTAATGATGCAAATTTAGAGTTAGATGAAATAAAAGAATATCAAATTGCTAGGTGGGTATCACCACCTGAAGCTGGATGGAGAATATTTGCTTTTCCTATAAGTGAAATGAGTCCAAGTGTATATCATCATCAATTAAATCTTGATGGATAACAATATGTTTCCTTCAAACAATTTGTGCGGCAGTTGTTGCCCTCGGCCCTTCTCCTTTTATTTGTGTTTTCATTGTCTTTTTTTGTTTCCGCTATTTTAGGCTGCGAATTGGTACACAAGTTCAAGGCACGATTTAGGACTTTTTGACGAAGTTAATTCTTGAATCTCTCCACACAGATCCAATGATTCTCGTTTGACTCTAAGAATTGGCATGTCTCCCGTTTTAGGTGATTTTAGTGTCTCTACGACCATATTGGTGATGTAATCCTATTTTTGATAGTGTGACAGCGTACAAAGGCAATTCAGAAGAGGAAAGTTTCGACATTGTGATTTGGAGCGTGTATGATTAATCTACGGATAGGCCATGACTTCCTTTCTAATTAGATTGAGCATGAATGTGTGAATCATGATGATTAGTGTGAATTAGGAGCAGGTTCCTAGTTATTCATGTTTTTATTTTAGAAAGTATGATCTAGGGTTGATTACTACTATTCCAAGTGCAGTACCATGACTAGTTGGATTGACGTGTGTTGTTGCATGCTATGTGATTTACTTATTTTATTACGTGTTTCATGAAGCATGTTTGGCCTTTTTTTAGGATAGACTAGTATTGCCTTAGACTTGTGAACCTTGTGACTTTGGTAGGTCTCCAACGTCATTTGGATGGACTAGATCCTTCTAGACTGGAATACCAGACTTGGAGTTTATAGAATAAGCCTTAGTTCAAGCGTTTGTGCACATTGTTAGCCCTTTCAATCTCGTCTCCCTATTTCTGCGGCTCAAATGCATTACAAAAGATTGTGTGCTTTCGTGGGATTGGAGTGCTTCCATCTTGGAGCTTTTTATGATACCCTTGGGAGTGGACATCTATTCATGGTGGCTCGGAGCCTACCTAAGACACACTTGCTAGTTGGGTGGCTGACGCCCTTGAGAGTGGACTGGCTTGCTGGATCCTCTACGGAGTTAACATGCCTCCAATTGGAAGAAATATTTCAAACTCAGTGGGATTGACAAAACAACCATCAAAGTTCATCTTGATAAAATGTTTAATCAAAGTTAACACTTGAATTGAAAACACCACCAAGCATTCAAAATGATTCTGGAAGCCTCGAGATTTGAATCAAAGGTCCTACTACTAAATTTTAAAAAAATCAATATGTAGGAGCTAATAATGTTGATGAAAATTTCATCCAAACCAGTTTACTAAGAATGTTGAATGAAGTCAATCATTTCAACTTAAAAGCTCCAAAATTGGAGAAACCTTCCCAAAACTCGCATGAATACCTTAAGAACTGCACCACCCATCCCATCAGCTCATAAACACAACACAAAAGCTTAAAAAAAAAGGAGAAAAATAGTAAAAATACACCAAAGCAAGAAAAAAATGACCAAGAAGGTTAATATATAGAGGAACTAGAGAAAAAATTGTGTTGAAACTAAATCATGTTTTTGAAAAAAAGAAAGATAAAAATTAATTTTTCCGTGCTAGTGGTAACTCTTGGTATGATTGTGCATATGAGGAAAAGAGAATTATGGGTGAATGTTTTATATCAAAGAGTTGTGTTCAACATAAGTGTTAAGTTTGAGCTTTGATTTTGTACATATTAAAGTTGTTAGAGAGGTGTAGTCATTATTATTTATATGCATCCTATCCTTCCCCTATATTACATTACAATCAAGTTAAATCCTACTTGATATATATTAGACTAAAGGAGCTTGGTTTGGTGCAGTAGTAATCAAGGACAAGCCTATGGTACATTATTTGTGGCACATGAACTTTATTTTGAGATATTCATTCAATCTTGAGTCCTTGAGTATTATTAAACTAGTAAACTTAGCCGCGGGCCGGTATAAAAATTTTCATTTTTTTTCATTTTCAAATCCAAATAAATTAGCTGATAAATTTTATCATTTAGATTTGTAATTTCAACTCAATTCATGAATTGATTTTATCAAAAAATAAATATTCTTAAATTAGCAGTACGGTCAAATACCTATACATATTTTTGGTTGAATAGTACCTATTCTTTTATGTTAGTTATAATATACAATTAAAAATTTATGACTTTGTTATCCATTTGAATTAGTTCTCAAAATTAAATATGGTCAACTTTGATTCTGTTAAAAATTTAAAGTGAGATTTTTAGTCTTTTAAATTTTTAAAAAATATCAAAAGAATTAAAATAGTAGCAAATCCAAAAACAGTTTTAGAAATATGAAAAATTATTTGTAATAGATAAGCTACCTATAATTTGAAGACTTAAAAAAGTACTTCAATATTTATATATTAAATTTAAAATTCTCTCTATATGTTGATTCTTTGGAAAGAAATGGAGTGATACATGATTTTAATTTGGTAAAATAATTTTTAGTGATATAGAATTAATATGAAATAAATATATTGTTGTTAAAATAAATAATAAAATAAGTAATAAATGAACAATGATAAATGAATGATGAAAGGTTTTATGTTAAGATTAAAAAAAAATCATATAATATCTAATAAAAACTTATAATTAGACTCTTGATTTTTTTTCTAAATGAGGTAAATATAAAAAAAATCACAAATAATATGAATATTAATAATTATTAATGATAAATAATATTTTTATATAATTAAAGTGTAAGAGAAAAAGTTAAGTAAACATTTAGAATCATTATAACGGAGGATGAATGGTTAAGTAATAAGTATATTTGAAATAATTATTTGTATTAATTTTTTCCTTGATAAATTCTCTTCTATAATTCTACATTTTTTAAAATTTATTTCAACGCTATTTTTTTAGTCTCCTTTTTTATTTTTTTTATTTTTTATTTTTTTTAGTCTTTGCTTATTTAATTTCATTAAGAAAACACTAACAATTAGAATTGTAATTAAGAGAATCAAGTTTGTTCTTCTTTAGTATTTTTACTAATTTATATTTTTTTAAAAACAGTACCAATTAACATCGAATCTTCACATAATCAAGTTAGCTTGTCTTTAACTTTTTATTAATTTATGCAAAATGTTTAAAATGAATTCTCTTAATTAATTTTTATTATATTTTTCATGATTCATATTTTATTGAAAATTTAAAAGTAATTTTATAATAATTTTGATTATCTCCCGCCACTAAGCGTATCTACAAATAAATTTTAATGTTTTCAAGAATTGTTTTTAGTCCGACTTTTATTAATGATCTTGCTATTATAATTTCATGCAAAGAAACAAATAAATTATTCTCTTTTTTATATCTTATTTTGTATCATTTTTATTAGAAGTAAAAATAATTACAAAAAGTAGACTTTGTCGATAGACTTTGCATAACAAGATTAAAGTAGATGACAATTAATCCAAACATAAATATATTTGGTTAGTAATATTCTTTTGATATGCTTTTAAGATGTCACAAATTTAAACATTAAGTAATTGGGGGTTATGAAGGTATAAAGTTGAAAGTTATAGGTATTACTAATAAGTATTAATTACGTATAGAGATTATGAAAGATGAAGAAGTGTGAGTTTATGATAAAAGTTAAATTAAAATAAATATATAAAAATAAGATAAAAAGTAAAAAAAAGTTATATTTTTTTTTGTTAAACAAAAGTATGTTTAAGTAAAGTCATCCACCATTTTTATGGTTTAATTTTATTATATGACATATTTTCTTTTTACCTCATTTTAGAAATTTCAAATTAATTAAAAGTCTCTGAATATGCTTCTATTAATACACATTATATTTAGTAATTACTATTATTTTGAACAATATATACTTTTTTTCTTATTTTATATCATAGGAGAGAAATCTATTAAGAGAAAAATTAATTAAAAACAAATTTAAAAAGGGACATAGAATTAAAAAGTTAATCAAAAGGAATAGGAAAAATTTAAAATTGTCAAAAAAAGTAATCCTATAGATGTTTTAAAATAAAATTTAAAAAAAATTGTTAATATTTTGTTGATTAAATTCTGAAAATTGTGAAACAACTTTTTGGCCTATAAATAATTTCTATAGATAAGTAATATAATAAATAGTGCAATGTTAAAATTATTTATTTTTACTATATCATTGTTATGTGATTGTGAGATACGAAATTGTAAGATGAATCGATTTATTTGATCTTTAGCTATATAACATGTTTGTATTTAATATTTAGTATTTTATTTACTTTATATTGAGATGTGATATTACTTTTTTTATTACTAATATTTATTATATATTTGTATAACATTTTTATAGCTAGTGAAGAGGAAGATATTGTTAGACGAAATTAAAAATAAGATATATTGGTGTTTCTTCAATTAACTAATTAAGTTGATAAGGAATCAATCAACTCTTATTGCATTGGAGGTTTAACTATAGAACTATAAACAATTCTTACAATAATAACAAAAAGACATAAAATTTTAGTTAACTAATCAAGCAAAAATATTAAAAATATTTAGTTATATATGATTTGAAGAGGAAAGAAGGACCATGTTCTCAAAATAACATAATTCAATTCTTCAAAATTTACAAAGTGAATAAAAACAATCAGTGCCTTTAGAAACTACAAGAATAAGAAAAAAAATCTCAAAAAAGTACAAAGAGAAGCAAAAGAGAAAATGAACAAATTATTTTTTCAATAAAAAATCATGATTTGTATCATCAACAATCCAAACTAATAATATCAAATGTATAATTGCAATAGAACAAAAGTGATAATGATAATTAGACATGTCAAATTATTTTATCTCACAAAATCAAACTAAACAAAATATCTAACATTTTTCATCATACATCCCTCTCCCGTAAAAATCAGATCAAAGAAGACAAAAAAAATTAACAAATCAAAGAAACAAAAAATGAAGAAAAAGAAAAATAAAAATAAAATGATCATCATACATGTCTCAAAGTGGATTTTTATAGGTGTAATATTTAAGAGTTATAATTTTTTATATTATATAATTTGAAGGTTATGAATATAAAAGGTTAGGAGTTATATATATTATTAAAAGGTTAGGAGGTGTAATGCTCATTAAGTAACTTATTAATAGCAATATGTATATACACATAATATCATTGTGTAAAAAAAATTAAAAAGCCCTTAAAAAATTTTAAAAAAAATTATATATTTTTCTGATCATTGAGACATGCCACATAGGCGGAATGAAGATCCTCATTTATATATTATTAGACAGAGAAAGCACTAGTACATTAAGTTATTTGGTTGAACAACAGGAAGTTGTGTCAATCGAGCTCCGTCAAGTAAAGAATTAAGTAAATAAAGCCTAGTGTCATTTCCCATCATTGTAATTAGATTTGTGAGTAAGTTGTTGAGTGTCACACGAAACATTAGTGAGACTCTAAGTCCATGAAACTAGCTAGCTCTACAAGCAAACAATATATATATATCCTATCTAGCATCTAATAGTGTAATGCTTAATTGATTTCCAGAATGTTCGCCAAGCTTGCTAGATGAAATATTAACTTCACTGAATCGGCTTCTGCTAGTGAATAAACCAGGATCATTCGGTGACGGCAATGGAACATCACTAGACAACATCAGCACAACTGATGACATGCTAGGCCTATCCTCTGCGTTAGAACAAATGAACAAGAATGATAAAATTACAAGGAATACAAAATAAAACAAGCTTGGCTTAGAGGCACGTTAATACGTTTCTTGAAGATAGTTGGAGTCTCTCCCACAAGCAATCGGAAGAATAAATAACAACTCTATCTTCGGGATTCAACTAAGCCACAAAACAAATAGCATTCAAGAATGTTGCTCTTCTATTCTTGAATTGGTGATTTCACCTTTTGATTAATGTCTCACGAGTGTTTTCAAGGGAAAATACTTTTGTTTGAATGCTTGTCTTTTCAACCAAAACAAACTCAATTTATAGGATAAAAGTTTTGTAAGAAAAAAACTTTAATTAAATTGTATTTATTATAGGTTCTTGAAGTAAAAGAAAAACTTATCTTTCAAAAAACCCATAACGTAGAATTTAAAAAAAAGTTTCTTGCAAAAAGTTTATAACGTAGAATTAAAACAAATGAATGTTACACCTCACATTCATGTATTTTGTTATTTCAAAACTTTTTCAACTGATGAATTGTTTCTAAATTAATTGAAACACTAATCCTTACAATCCCCCACTTTTTTCAAGAAATTATATCTTGGAAAAATTTAAAAAATATTTTGAGACATTAATCTAGCAACATGCATCAATAATGGTGTCTTTGGACTTGAACCATTAGCTAGTGAAGATTTTTTAAATCATTGACTACTTAGTGAAAAAATCTTTGAACTAAGTGGTTCATTGAATGAAGTTAGAAAAATACTTCACGCATATCACTATATTCCAGTGAAAATCAAAATCCTTTGACACCTTACGACCATGTGTCCTGAATCCTTTTAGCCAAGTGCTTTAAGATTTCCCTGTTAAAAAAATCTTATTGAAGCGGCCTCCACTTCTCACTTAGTGCGATGAATTCATCAAAAGTAACTTTGCATACTCCGACCAAATAGTCTATGAACTTCATTAAGAAAAAATTAATCTCATCCTCCTTAACAACAAAGTATCGGTAAATCTATCAAGAGTGTCCCTACATACTCCAATCAAAATCGATTTATAGACTTATTAAGAGAATATAATCTCATCCTTCTCTTAAAGGAATATAATTAAAATTTATCAAGAGCTTTCTTACTAATTCCAACCGAGATCGGTCTTATAAATTTATTAAGAGAAAAGAATTTCAATCATGCACATCTACTTATTTCATTTTATTTTGAAAATGGGAATTTTATTGATGTGCTTCACAATTGTAACTTTATTTGTTTTTCCTTTTGAACCCAAGATTACATCATTCGGTAGGGTTACCATAAAGTACAATTAATTCACAACAGGCTTATTCTCATACCATTACAGTTTTCCACCACTAACTCTTTGACTAAGCCTTTAGACAAAGGATCCGCTAAATTAAATCTAGACTTCACATATTAAAGCGATATTACGCCTTCCTCCAATAATCCCTCACATGATTATGTTTGAGACGAACTTGTCTTGACTTGCCATTATAGCAGTCACTTGAAGCCCGAAATATAGCAGCTTGATTATCACAATAAATAGTTAAAGGTGGTACTGACTTACTCCACAAAGGAATATCAATCAACATAGATTGTAGCCATTCAACTTCTTCTCCAGCAGAAGACATAGCCATAAATTTTGACTCCATGGTTGAATGAGAAATACATGTCTGCTTCTTTGATTTCAAAGAGATCGCTGCTCCACCCAAAGTGAAAATCCAAGCAGTAATAGATTTAGAGTCATTCGGATCAGAATTCCAAGTAGCATCACTATAGCCTTCAAGAACAACAGAAAATGTAGAATAATGCAGGCCAACATTAATTGTACCCTTTAGGTATCTTAAAACACGAATTAAGGCATTCCAGTGTTCAGCTCCAGGATTACTAGTAAACTTGCTCAAAGTTCCTACTGTGTAACCAATATTAGGCCTAGTACAATGCATGGCATACATAAGACTCCCAACAATTTGAGAATATGTCAGCTGATCGAGAACATCACTAGAGTTTCGCATTAGTTTGATGCTAGGATCAAATGGTGTAGGAGCAGGTTTGTCGTCAAAGTGACCAAATCTCTTTAGAAATTTCTCAATATAACTTGATAGAGTAAGAGTCAAGCCATTCGCTGATCTCATGATTTTAATGCCCAAAATTACATCAGCTTCTCCAGGATCTTTCATTTCAAATTGAGAAGCTAGAAATGATTTTGTTTCTTTGACTCTTTCAATATCAGTTCCAAAGATCAACATATCATCTACATAGAGACATATTATAACACCAAATTTTTCTTGAGATTTGCTAAATATACAAATATCACCATCATTGATTGAGTAGCCATTAAAAATCATTACTCTTTAAATTTCTCATTCCATTGTCTTTGAGCTTGTTTTAATCCATAAAGAGATTTAATAAGCTTACAAACTTTGTGTTCTTGACCAGGAACGACAAATCCTTCTGGTTGTTTCATGTCAACCTCTTCATCTAGATCTCCATTCAGAAATGCAGTCTTCACATCCATTTGATGTATTAGACTATGAATTGCGGCAAATAAATCAAGAGTCGAATAGAAGTCATTCGAGCTACAGGTGCAAAGCTATCAAAATAATCAATATCTTCCAATTGAGTAAAACATTTTGCCACCAAACGAGCTTTGTACTTATCTAAGGTTCCATCAAATTTTAATTTCTTTCTAAAGATCCATCTACAACCAATAGACTTACATCCAGGAGGGAGGTCTGATAAAATCCATGTATTGTTTGACATAATAGAGTGCATTTCATCATCAATAGTTTCACGCCAGAATGTAGC
Organism: Solanum pennellii; assembly: GCF_001406875.1. Classification (NCBI taxonomy): domain Eukaryota; kingdom Viridiplantae; phylum Streptophyta; class Magnoliopsida; order Solanales; family Solanaceae; genus Solanum; species Solanum pennellii. The sequence continues at coordinate 16,263,981 of NC_028639.1, forward strand.
ATCATGTGAAGCCATTGCTTCAGCATAACTTTCAGGATCCTTTTAAACTAAATAGACTTGTAAATTTGGTCCAAAGTCTCTTGGTTTGGCTGATCTTGCACTACGTCTTGGTTGACTTTCTTCCAAAGGTTCAGCTATTTTTCTTTTAAGAGTAGATATAGAAGAACTTGTATTTTGTTCCAAAGACTCTTTTTTCTTAGAAAATATATGCTCAAAAAAGTTAGCATGCAACGATTCAATAATTGTGTGAGGGCTTGGAGTCTCAAGATTCAAAAATCTATAAGCCTTACTGGTTTGTGAATAACCAATAAATACACAATCTACTCCTCTATATCCAATCTTAGTCAATTGTTGATCTGGTAATCTAACATGAGCCAAACAACCCCATACTTTAAAATAATTTATATTTGGCTTTCGATTCTTCCAAAGTTCATATGGAGATGAATCATGTTTCTTGGAATGAATTTGATTCAAAATATGACATGCAGAAATAAGGCTTCAGTCCACAAATTTTCAATGATAATAGATCCATAAAGCATAGAGTTAACCATTTCAATGAGAGTTCTATTTTTTCTTTCTGCTACACCATTTTGTTGTGGTGTATAAGACATAGTCAATTGTTTCTCAATGCCTTCTTTTTCACAAAAATCAATAAAATTTGATTTTAAATATTCTCCACCTCTATCAGATCTAATTGATTTAATCTTCAAACTCAATTTATTTTCAAATACTGCTTTATATGTTTTAAAAGTCTCAAATGCCTCATCTTTTGTTTTTAATGGAAAGACATATGTATGCCTTGAGTAATCGTCAATAAAAGTGATAAAATATCTCTTTTGATGACGTGATAAACAATCCATCTCAATATCAGTGTGGATTAATTCCAAAAGTGCGCATATCCTTGCAACAGAATTAAAAGGTTTCTTTGTTATTTTACATTTACTACAAGTAATACAATTATTAAGATGATCCTTTCTACAATCTTTAATTAATCCATTTTTCATCATAAGTTGAATGGATCTAAAATTCACATGACAAAGACGTTCATGCCATAAATCTAAAGACTCCACAACATAAGCAGAAATATTTTTCATTTTCAATATTGAGTTTGAACATGTCATTTGTGGCATAACCTTTTCCAACAAGCATGCCTTGTTTAGATAAAATAAATTTATCTACCTCAAAAATCATTTTAAACCCATGCTTTGAAAGAAGAGTACCTGACACCAAGTTCTTTCGAATATCAGGAACATACAATACGTCTATCAATGTGACCATCTTTCTGGAAGTGAATTTTAGTTCAACAGTTCCTTTTCCCAAAACCTTAGCAGAGGATGAGTTTCCCATATGCAAAACTTTATCGCCCCCCACTAATTCATAGGTCGTGAAAGAATTTTGATTACCTGATATATGACGAGTTGCACCAATGTCTATCCACCATTCCACTTGATCCCCTGCTACAAATACTTCTATGACCATTGCCACCAATTCATTTTTTGTATTATTATTTGCCTTTTCTTTCTTCTTTTCAGCTTTAAGAATTGTACAATCACGTGCATAGTGACCAATTTTATGACAATTATAACATTCAATCGAATTAGAATTAATACGCTTGAAATTTTTACTCTTCTTTGCCTTCAAAATTTATTATTGGCGGGTTCCTTCTTGATCTTTTCTTCAACAACATGAGCTTTCATGATGGGCACCTTCAAGAGGTTATTGTCACGGTATCGTGTCTCTTGTTCAATTTGCAAGTGCTGCAATAATTGTTCAAGAGTCAAATCTTCCTTCTTGTGCAAGAGTTTGCTTCTGTACTCCTTCCAAGATGGAGGAAGTTTTGAGACAATAGCACCAACATGAAAGTTTTCATCAAGAACAATTCCAGATATGCAATTTTATTAGCTACAAGTTGAAATTCTTGTACTTGTTCAGTGATTGACTTGTCATCAACCATTTTGAACTCCATATAATTTGAAACAAGAAATTTCTTTGAACTCGCTTCTTCTGCTAAATGGATAGCTTTAAGAGTATCCTAAAACTCCTTAGCAAATTTGCACTTAATATAATATTGATCATAATATTTATTGGACATTTCTCCAAGAATATAATTCTTACATGAGTAATCATCATCTTTCCATTTGACAATTTGTTCTTTAATTAAAGTAGCCGCGTCCGCTGCTACCTTAGAACCAGGAGCGTTAGGACAAGGTCTCTCAATAACATATGTCAATTTTAATCGTCTTAAAAAGAATTTCATCTTTCCACGCAGGAAAGTCTTTGCCATCAAATATTTCAAAATTAGTATTAGGCAAAGATGAAACACTATTCATTATTGATGCGGATGTTATAGAGACAACTATCTTCAAGTTGTTAGAACAAATGAACAAGAATGATAAAATTACAAGGAATACAAAATAAAACTTGCTTGGCTTAGAGGCACGTTAATACGTTTCTTGAAGATAGTTGGAGTCTCTCCCACGAGTAATCGGAAGAATAAATAACAACTCTATCTTCAGGATTCAACTAAGCCACGAAACAAGTAGCATTCAAGAATGTTGCTCTTCTATTCTTGAATTGGTGATTTCACCTTTTGATTAATATCTCACAAGTGTTTTCGAGGGAAAGTACTTTTGTTTGAATGCTTGTCTTTTCAACCAAAAGAAACTCAATTTATAGGATAAAAGTTTTGTAAGAAAAAAACTTTAATTAAATTGTATTTATTATAGGTTCATGAATTAAAAGAAAAACTTATCTTTCAAAAAACTCATAACATAGAATATAAAAAAAAGTTTTTTGCAAAATGTTCATGTATTTTGTTATTTATAAACTTTTTCAACTGATGAATTGTTTCAAAATTAATTGAAACACTCATTCTTACATTCTGGACACTACTGCACACACAATAGACCTACATGGACTGATCTTTGCACTTCACATTGGTTGTTGCATAACTCCTTTAGATGTGTATTTATTGCTTCCATAACCCTCCCTCCATTGAAGTGGATCCACACCTGTCAACGAACATACATTACATATCATGCAGCTGTTAGATGTTATATATAGTTTTAACTAGCATGATTTTTACAATATATGTATAAGATGAGTTCCTACATGTCCTAGAAGATTATGGTGATGCTCTGGATGCATGAACGAACCCTATGTTTCTCGTCCCGCTTAAAATCTCCATAAGCTAAAAACATCTGATTTCATTGAGAATTTCCCTTCTTCTGCATACTTCGGAGACATGTAGCCGCTGTAGGATAATGTCAAACAAAGAAAGTAAGTATAATCACAAACAAAAAAAAATTAGTAACTCTTTGGTTTAAAGATGTTTACTATGTTCCAACCACTCTTGTTGTCATGGCTCCAGTCTCATTTCCTCTGAAACTTCTTGCCATGTCAAAGTCAGATATCTTCGTGTTCATATCTATGTCTATCAAAATATTGCTAGGTTTTAGATCTCTGTGGATTATCCGTAATCTTGAGTCTTGATGAAGATAAAGAAGTCCTCGAGCTATTCCATTAATTAATAATATGGACGCAATCGAGCAGTGACCTCCTATCTGTATGTGAAAAAATCAAGAGTCGAGAGAAGTGATAACCAAATCCATCTGCAGCTGATTGAACTATTGCTATAGACAACCAAATGTATTAAGAGTTGAGAGAAGTGAGAACCAACCAAAAAGGAATCAATACAAAAATTTTGGCATGTACTCATAAACCAACATCTTTTCTGCTTGGATACAACAACCAAGAAGCTTCACAAGATTCTGATGGTGGAGTTTAGCAATGAAGATAACCTCATTCTTGAACTCATCAGTTCCCTGTTCTGAATATACTGCTATTTCTTGTCCATCTTTCAAAGCACCCTACATATCCTCATGAAATTAGCTTCTCTAGTGTATATATTGATAATATAGGGACTTTAAGTAGGGGAGGGGGGGGGGGGTTGTGATGGTTAGAAATTCAATGAGTTTCAAATAAGTCACAACAAGATTCTTTCAAGTCGGGGCAATTTCAAAATTTCAAAATAACACAACCCCATGCTATATAAGGTAGAGGCGCATTTAATATTACATATCTTGATATTAGGGGGAGAGACAGAAGGTCTTGAAGAATCTAAGAACGGAAGAGCTACTCCAATCCAAAATGAAAGTTGAGATTGAGAGTTTGTGAATTTTCTTTTCAAATAGACTAGAAAATATATGTTTTTTCATAGTTTCTTTTTTGTATAGACAAGGTATTTTGATGATTTATTGCAAATTTTAACTTTTGTTTTTATGCTTGAATTGGAAATGTGAATTGAATTGCATACCATTCACTATTTTATTTAATCGTCGAGAATTTATTAGTGAATATTTCAATAATATCTTGTGTTTGGTTCAAATCTGCAAGTCATCTAAGTAATGTAAGAGCTTGTCAAATTATTGATTGAACTAAAGAGAAAAATATACTAAAGACATTTTCCTCTAGGCATTACCATTAGTCCATTATAGAGCTTTTGCATATTTCAACGAGATTCTTATTAGTTAATTACTTAGAATTTAGATTTAATCGAAATAGGAACCTACACTTCGAGAATAATCTATATAACTGTTCAATTCGTAGAATCAATCGAACCTTTGAAGTTAGATTCTCAAGAATTATCTTCCACATATCTTATCTATTACCTTTTTCTTTTAATACCGATAGAATCATTACTCTCGCCATTAATTGTCTTTCTATGATTATGGTTGAATACACAACAACATCAAATTTTAATCCCTTGAAATAATCGTTATCAAGTTCTGTTAGATTTTACCATTCATATCAATTAGAGTTGTCAATATGGGCTATCCCTGTAACGACCCGCTAGGTCGTTTTGAAAACTAGGACTAGTTTGACTCCTTTTGAAAATTTAAAGGGGTATTTTTAAACTATTAGATAACTATGAGTACCCAATTGATGAAACCTTTATTAAATAAATAATTAGATAATAGGTTAGTGGAGTTTCACGGTTAATAATTTCTTATTTAGAAGAAAAGGAAAACGAAAAGTGGGGAGGCGAAACCTTACCACAGGCGACCAGCGAGAGGGAGAAAAATCATAGCCATTGTTCAGGTAAAGATATGAGATATTCGTTCTTTTCAATTCTATATATAGTAATATATTGTCGGAGTGCTTGGGATTATGTTATTATTTTATGCTATATTGATAATGGGTGATAAGAAATAATGGGTAAGTTGGTGATGATTACTAAATTATATTACATTGTTAGCAATTGGGTTAGTATTCAAAAAAAAATATATATATATATATAAAAATCGATCGAAGTCGAATAGTTGAATGGCTGCAGGTTAATGTTTTCTGTGATTTTGTCAAAAGAATTTATTATATATATTGTTAGTTTCAGAATGGTAGGAATAAGATTGAGCCAATCATTGTCAATGATTGCCAATGATTGGAATTTGATAAATATTCTAGAAAATTGGCACTTGTTTACAAATGGGTTTCTGCAAAAAAAAATAATAATAATAATGTATACAATGATAATAGATTTTGTGATTGGTAATTAATTATTAGGTGTTATTTTATATGATCTAACATTGAATTTTAGTCCATTTGAAGAGGTTAGAGTTAAGTTCTTGGCTTGAAATTTAGCAAGTATGAAAAATTTGGCATGCCAATATATATCAAGATTTGGAGTTTGTTGAAAAATATGAGTGAGTGTTAGCGTCTATGATAGACATATAATAATTTGAATGTCTACAAAAATTGCTTACTTACGAATATTGCAAAATTGGTAGATTGGGAACGTTCCGAAACCTTGCGAAAAGGAAAGGAAAAATCTTAAAAGATTCGTGGCACAAGTTCGGCATCTAAGGTATGTTAAGACTTTTTAGACTTGTTGAAGGACGTTTTCCTAATTAAAGATTAAAAATGAAAATAGACAAAGGGGTAAGGGGGAAAAATGGTGGTCTCGTATCAATGGTGTGACGGGCATTGGTACGAGTACCGGTGTTATAAAAAGGAAAATTACTATTATAGAATGTGGATTGAAATTTGAGAATGCCAAAGCATATGGGCATTAGCTGATATATTATTGACTTGAATTCCTTGTGTGATTGTGTTTTATTTATTTCACCCGTATAGTTGTGATAATTGAGGTGGTTATGTATTATGTTCATATTGATTGATTGAGATGCATCATCATCCCCTCTATTGAAATAATATTGTGCACATGCATAGACATGAGACTGAGTATAAGTTGGGCACGTGGAGATCGTCCGTGCTGGGGATGGTGAGATGTTAAGATTGTAATTTGGGCACGTGGAGACCGTCCGTGCGAAAATTGTTTGATATTATGATAGTGCGTTGAGATCGTCCGCACAGACACGTGGAGATCGTCCGTGTCGGTATATGGACCTCGCGAGTCCCCCATGGGTCATGAACTCTCGATGTATTTCCGAGGAGTATCATGTATATACGGTTGAGTGAGTACTGGGTATTCTGAGACATATCATTACATGGCATCATATTGCATTGCATTTCATCCCATCATTCATTCTTGATGACTATATGTTTCGTTTGGTGTTTGGAAAATATTAAATGTTGATTTCCTTTATTGATGAAACTTAAATAGTAAGTGTAATATATATATATACTTGTACAATCTAAAAATTTATTTTCTTATATAACTCCCGTCACTACTTCTTCGTTGTCGGTCAATGAGACATACTGGGTACACGTGGTTTCGTACTCATACTACGCTTGTTGCACTCTTTGTGGTGCAGATTCGATTCCGAGTAGGAGCACATCTCGTGGAGCAAATTGAGTCCGGCTTGAAGTTCTTGGAGTTGTGGTGAGCTGCTTGGCTGTTTCGTGGCCCACACCTCCCTCTATCTTTTATTTATTCTGTTATTAGTATTCAAACAGGATATCCCTTATGTTAGATTTGTCATTTAGTTTCAGACTTGCATCGAATTTTAGAAGCTCTTGTACTTAAGACACCAATTCTTGGGGTGATATATTTTAGCTTCCGCATTTCGTACTTATAAGGAACTCAATGTTGGAGATTCTTGCTAAGTGTTAGTCTTTTTACTCATTTGTTGGTTTAGTTGGGTTAATATGTTGGGTTGGCTTACCTATTGGTTGGGAACATAGGTGCCATCACGACTCGTTATTTTGGGTCGTGACAAATTTGGTATCAGAGCCCTAGGTTCATCGGTCTCAAGAGTACAAGAGCAATGTCTAGTAGAGTCTTGCGGATCGGTATGAAGACGTCCATACCTATCTTCGAGAGGCTATAGGACATTTAGGAAATATTCTGTTCTTTTATTCATTATCGTGCACACTTGACCTTGTAGAAATTCTAATCTTGATATCTCATTCTCTCTCAGATGGCGAGGAATCGTACATCGGCAAGTGGTGGTCAGGATCCTATTCCTGCGCCTGCTTCTGGGAACACTGTCCGAGGTAGAGGTAGGAGACGAGCTCGAGGTCGGGGTAGGGGCCGTGTTGCAGCACCTGTGGATGTTCAAGTACCAGTAGCTACCCAGGGTCGTGATAGGACCGTACCTCCTGATGCAGAGGTTATTCATGGGGATGTGCAAGATCGTGTCGAGGGGGATGGGCCAGCTCAGGCTCCACCCAGTACTATTGTCCCCCCAGTGCTTCAAGATACCTTGGCTCGTATGTTAGGAATCCTAGAGGGGATGGCCCAGGCAGGAGCTTTGCCTGTCACTTCTGATGGCTCACAGACCCGTGTTGGAGGTCAAACTCCAGATCCGATAGTTGCTCCAGATTCTCAGACTCCCAGGACTCAGCCAGCTGCCGCTGTAGCTCCTCGTTTGGATAGTATGGAGTTTCCAGATATGACATCACATTTGGTGAACAGGCCTTCTATGACTATTGATGAGCAAAAGATGTTTGGGAGGTTCAGACTAATGAATCCTCCTACTTATACTGGTGACTTAGCTGAGGATGCATATGAGTTTATAGTTAGTTGTCATGAGAGGTTGCATAATCTTGGATTAGTGGAGTCTCATGGAGTTGATTACACAACGTTTCAGATGACTGGCTCTGCTAAGCAGTGGTGGAGGGATTATATTAGTAGTAGGCCAGCTGGATCTCATCCACTATCCTGGACTGAGTTTACTCAGGTATTTCTATCCAAATTTGTTCCACGCAGTGAGAGGGAGCGCAAGAGGGCCGAGTTTGAGGGTTTGCAGCAAAATGGTATGTCAGTTGCAGAGTATGAGGGTAAATTTCATGCCTTGGCTAGGCATGCTTCGATGATACTTCCCACAGAGGCTGAGAGAGTGAGGAGGTTTGTTAAGGGGCTGATTATTCCAATTCGTCTAGGAGTTTCTCAGGTTGCTGCTTCTGGTGTTCCATTCCAGAAAGTGGTAGATGCTGCTAAGGAGTTGGAGATGATTCGACGTGAGGGATTTGAGCAGCGAGAGGGCAAGAGGACTCGTTATTCAGGTGATTATGGTGGTGCTCCGCCTAGGAGTCGGGGTTACTTGGGCAGAGGTTATCACCCTCAGTCCAGCAGACCCATTCATGCTGCTATACCAGCGTCTGAGGCTGGTTACGCTGGGCATAACTCTTCGAGCTCGGTACATACTTCGCAGGGTTCATCTTCTAGACCTGTAGTTCGTGGAGGGCATTCTGGTCATTCAGGTTCCTCTCATCAGCCTGCGTCTCGTAGGGGTTGCTTTGAGTGTGGTGATATGGGACACTTTGTGAGAGACTGCCCTAGGACCAGACGTGGTGGCTTACATCAGGGTTCTCAGGCTTCGACTTCCAGGGCTGCACAACCTCCAGCTAGGGGTGGTGCACAGAATGGTAGAGGTGGTTCTCATTCAGGTAGAGGTGGTTCTCCTTCTGGTCGAGGTGGTGGTCGTGGAGGTTCACAATCTGATGGAGGTCGTTCTCACTGTTATGCTTTTCCAGGTAGGCCAGAGGCTGAAGCCTCAGATGCTGTTATCACAGGTATTATTCCGGTTTGTCATCGACCAGCTACTGTATTATTTGATCCAGGCTCTACTTATTCTTATGTGTCCACATATTTTGCTCCTAGTCTGGATATATTGTGTGAGTCTCTTGATTTGCCGATACGTGTTTCTACTCCTGTCGGGGATTCTGTAGTTGTAGATCAAGTGTATCGTTTATGTACTGTTACTTTGATGGGGTATGACACTCATGCAGATTTAAAGGTCTTAGATATGATAGATTTTGATGTGATTCTTGGTATGGATTGGTTATCTTCTTACCACGCAATTTTAAATTGTCATGCCAAGACCATCACTTTAGCTATGCCTGGAATTCCTATAGTAGAATGGAGAGGTACTCTTAGTCATCCTTCTAAGGGTGTGATATCATTCCTTAAGGCTCGTCAGTTGGTACAGAGAGGATGTTTGGCGTACTTGGCCCACATTCGAGATACTAGTATTGAGACTCCTATGCTTGAGTCTATTCCAGTAGTGAGTGAATTTTCAGAAGTATTTCCGACCGATTTGCCAGGTCTTCCACCAGATCGAGATATTGATTTTTGTATTGATGTGGAGCCAGGCACTCGGCCTATTTCCATTCCTCCTTATCGTATGGCACCAGCTGAATTGAAAGAGTTGAAGGAGCAGCTGCAGGATTTGTTGAGCAAAGGTTTTATTAGACCAAGTGTATCTCCTTGGGGTGCTCCAGTGTTATTTGTGAAGAAGAAAGATGGATCTATGCGTATGTGTATTGACTATCGGCAGTTGAACAAGGTAACCATCAGAAATAAGTATCCGATACCTCGTATTGATGATTTATTTGATCAGTTGCAGGGTGCTTCAGTTTTCTCCAAAATTGACTTGAGATCTGGCTATCATCAGCTGAAGGTTAGGGCGGAGGATATCCCTAAGACGGCTTTTCGAACACGTTATGGTCATTACGAGTTTTTGGTGATGTCTTTCGGACTGACTAATGCCCCAGCAGCTTTTATGGACTTGATGAATGGAGTGTTCAGACCGTATTTAGATTCCTTTGTTATTGTCTTCATAGATGATATATTGATATACTCACGCACTAAGGAGGAACATGAGCATCATTTGAGGATTGTTCTTGGGATTCTAAAGGAGAAGAAGCTTTATGCAAAGTTTTCAAAGTGTGAGTTTTGGCTTAGTTCGGTAGCATTCTTGGGACATGTAGTGTCCAAGGAGGGTATCATGGTGGATCCTAAGAAGATTGAGGCGGTTAGAGATTGGGTCAGACCTACTTCAGTTACTGAGATTCGGAGTTTCTTGGGCCTTGCAGGTTATTATCGACGGTTTGTTGAGGGTTTCTCATCCATTGCATCTCCATTAACTAGATTGACACAGAAGGAGGTGACTTTTCAGTGGTCTGACGAATGTGAGGTTAGTTTCCAAAAGCTCAAGACTTTATTGACTACTGCTCCAATTTTGACCCTACCCGTGGAGGGAGAGGGTTTTGTCGTATATTGTGATGCTTCTCGGGTTGGTCTTGGTTGTGTGTTGATGCAGAAGGGAAGGGTGATAGCTTATGCTTCGAGGCAGTTAAAGGTTCATGAGAAGAACTACCCTATTCATGATTTAGAGTTGGCGGCTGTGGTGTTTGCATTAAAGATTTGGAGGCATTATCTTTATGGTGTGCATTGTGAGGTGTTCACGGATCATCGTAGTCTCCAGTATATATTCAATCAGAGGGATCTAAATTTGAGGCAGAGGAGATGGTTGGAGTTGCTCAAAGACTACGATATGACTATTCTTTATCACCCAGGCAAAGCAAATGTTGTAGCAGATGCCTTGAGTCGGAAGGCGGTAAGTATGGGTAGTCTAGCCATGTTACAGGTTGGCGAGCGTCCTTTAGCTAGGGATGTCCAATCCCTGGCCAATAGCTTTGTGAGACTTGATATTTCAGAATCTGGTAAGGTGTTGGCTTATATGGAGGCTAGGTCATCCTTGTTGGAGCAGATTCGGGCTCAACAGTTTGATGATGGTGATTTATGTAAGATTAGGGACAAGGTTTTAAAAGGAGAAGCCAAGGCTGCAATTCTTGATAGTGAGGGAGTTTTGAGGATTAAGGGTCGTATATGTGTTCCTCGTACAGGTGATTTGACTAGATTGATCATGGAGGAGGCTCATAGTTCGAGGTACTCTATTCATCCGGGGGCTACTAAGATGTATCGTGACTTGAAGCAACACTATTGGTGGTGTCGTATGAAGAGGGACATAGTAGATTTTGTATCTCGATGTTTGAATTGTCAGCAAGTGAAGTATGAACACCAAAAGCCTGGAGGTATGACTCAGAGGATGCCCATACCTGAGTGGAAGTGGGAGCGCATTGCTATGGACTTTGTGGTAGGGTTGCCACGTACCTTGGGTAAGTTTGATGCTATATGGGTCATCGTGGATCGACTGACTAAGTCTGCACACTTTGTACCAGTTCAGACTACCTATAACTCAGAGAAGTTAGCCAAGATCTATATTCAAGAGATAGTTCGTTTGCATGGGGTTCCTATATCTATTATTTCTGATCGTGGCACCCAATTTACCTCTCATTTCTGGCGGTCTATGCAGAAAGAGTTGGGCACTCGGGTGGATCTTAGTACAGCCTTTCACCCTCAGACTGATGGTCAATCTGAGCGTACTATTCAGGTTCTCGAGGATATGTTCCGGGCGTGTGTGATTGACTTTGGTGGTCAGTGGGACCAGTTCTTGCCTCTACCGGAGTTTGCTTACAATAATAGTTTTCACTCGAGCATTGAGATGGCACCATTTGAGGCTCTGTATGGCAGGAGATGTCGATCTCCAATTGGCTGGTTTGATGCATTTGAGGTTAGACCATGGGGTACAGATTTGTTGAGGGAGTCCTTGGACAAGGTCAAGTTGATCCAAGATAGACTTCTCATGGCTCAGAG
>NC_028639.1:16279459-16289348 GCF_001406875.1 Solanum pennellii
AACTCCCGTCACTACTTCTTCGTTGTCGGTCAATGAGACATACTGGGTACACGTGGTTTCGTACTCATACTACGCTTGTTGCACTCTTTGTGGTGCAGATTCGATTCCGAGTAGGAGCACATCTCGTGGAGCAAATTGAGTCCGGCTTGAAGTTCTTGGAGTTGTGCTGAGCTGCTTGACTGTTCCGTGGCCCACACCTCCCTCTATCTTTACGTATTCTGTTATTCAGTATTCAGACAGGATATCCCTTAAGTTAGATTTGTCATTTTAGTTTCAGACTTGCATCGTATTCTAGAAGCTCTTGTACTTAAGACACCAATTCTTGGGGTGATATATTTTAGCTTCCGCATTTCGTACTTATAAGGAACTCAATGTTGGAGATTCTTGCTAAGTGTTAGTCTTTTTTTTTTTTTTTCATTTGTTGGTTTAGTTGGGTTAATATGTTGGGTTGGCTTACCTATTGGTTGGGAACATAGGTGCCATCACGACTCGTTATTTTGGGTCGTGACAATCCCACCCCATCCGGGCTAACCCATACAAATTGTGACATTTTACAGGCCAGGCCAGGTTAGCCCATTTTTTACGCGGCCCAGAAAATGGTCGGCCCAACCCACGAGTACGTGGGCTAAGGGCTTGCCGGGCCAGCCCACTTTTTAAAAAAGTATATAATTTTATAATTATTAAATTAAATTATAAATTATAATTTAAAAATATTATCATAAATATCGACAAAACAATATTACATGACGTTAATGTTACTACTTTTTAATCAAATCAACAAATAAAATTATCTTTATAATATTTATTAAGTTTTTTTTTCAAGTAAAAGTATAAATATATAAATAGAATAGGACAACTTTCACATATAGCAAGCACAAAATTCATATTTGTATGCTATAGCAAAGTTTACATAATTGCGCTCCATGGTAAACATATATATGTATTATTTGCTATAGATATACAATTGAAGCGAATTGTATAAAACGAGAAAGAGAGAAATTATCTACAATTTAAATTTGTATAAAACGAGAAAGAGAGAAAGACAAAAGAGACTTGGGCAGGGAAATATTTGTATTAAGTGTATAGAACGACTATATACAATTTGAATTGTATAAAATGAAAAAGACAAAAAGGCAAAAGAGACTTGGGCAGGGAATATACAATTGAATCGAATTGTATAAAATGAGAAAGAGAGAAATTATATACAATTTGAATTTATATAAAACGAGAAAGAGAGAAAGGCAAAAAAAAAACTGGGCAGGGGAGTATTTTTATTGTATAATTATAAGTGTATAGGACGATAATATATGTATTTGCATGTGTATATACAATTTTCTCTCGCTTTATACAAACATAAACACAATTTATACATTTCGTTTCTGTTTGTATAAGCAAGAGAGGCGAGGGTGGCGAGCGAGATTAGGGAGAGTGGCGAGCGAGGTCTGGGAGAGGGGAGAGAGGGGGACGAAAATATATGTATTTATACAATTTTCTCTTGCTTTATACAAACACAAACGCATTTTATACATTTGTGTTTGTGTAAGCGAGAGAGGCGAGCGAGACTGCCACCAAACGAGAGTGGCGAGCGAGATTCCACCAAGGAGAGTGGCAAAAATAGCTATAGTTTGCTATAAGGTACAATTAAATCAAAGTATATTTATAGCATTTAATTTGAAATAATAGTTTGCTATTATATACAATTTTTCCATAGAAATATTAAATTAATTATTTTGAGTTTGAACTCTCTTTAATTTTAAAATTTAATATTATATTATATTTTTTAATTAATTCTTATTGACCCACGGGCCGAGCCTACCTATATTTCTTAAGCCCCTCAAATCAACAAACTTATTTAAGCCGGCTAAAAAGCCCTTTTCTTAAATGAGCTTCAAAAATCTTAGCCCACCCCTATTAAATCCCGGGTTAGGCCAGGCCGACCCAACGGGCCTAGCCCATATTGACGGCTTTAATATCAATCCTTGCAGAGACGCTCTTTATGATATACAATTTTTAGCTAGCGAAGTTAATCTATACAACGGTTTGTACTTGTCAAAGGGTTTTCCTATTTTACTAATCAATCCTTATTTCTCAATTCGGGAAAATTTAATCTCATTTTAAAACTAATTTATCAACATTGTCCTCGATCTTCCTCATACAATCGATACCAAAATTGACTGAAAAGACAATTTATTGCAAATTAATTCTGGAAGGTAATACGACTCCCGTAAATTTAAAAAGTACAAGTTATGGAAGTATGTTGTAATTTCTAGTAGGTAAAAGAAAAAGGTGTATTTGTACCATTTGTTTCAATATATGGGAGGGAAATAGAAATAGGAGAAAGTTTAAGGGTGAGGATGGAGCACCACTGAAGAGACAAGGTACACCTCTCTTCATTACCCCCCACCCAAACTGTTGTTTTTTGGGCATTTGGGGATGGAGTTGGCATTTTCATCCCTTCGATTTTCATCTCACCAACACAATGATTACCGCTACAGAAAGTTAACTGCTCCACCTTCTTGTAATGCTGCTAATTTGGTGCTCAAATCTTCCAACAACTTGTCATCTTTACCTGGATTGAGCAAAAACTTTTCAAACACCCTTTTGTGTAGAAACTACAGGCACACTTCCATCCGGGTAAGTCTACAAATATGAGATTATTTCAATTTTTTATGTCTAAGCAGAAAGAGGGGTTTGACATTTAATAGGATTGTCAAGTTCTTGAACTTCATTTTCTCCTAAAAAGGAATTAATTATGATTTTCTTGCTAGAATTTTCAGGCTTTGTTTGGTTGTTTTTTTGCTGCATCTTTCTGGTTTAGTCTTGAGAAGAAATTAATTAGTCTTTGGAGATGTAATTTTGTGTTTTTATTAGTTTCAAGTTTTATTGACCAAAATTCTGTGACCTTTTATCCTACTGAACCTGAAGATCACAAATTGAGTAAGGATTTTCAGAAATTTGATAGTTGCTGCATTTTACCATTAGTACTAAGTGTTAAAGAACTCAACTTTCTATTGCTTGCTTAATTATCTGTCTATATTATGATTCACCAGTTATTGACCACATATATGGATCATTTATGTTCTTATTTCTATGTTGATTGTGTACGGACATAAGATTTTCTGACAATGGTATTACTTTACTACCTTGAAATGTTCAATTAGTAACATTCTGATGAAAGATGAACACTTCCAGGCATGTTCTCAAGTTGGTACTGCTGGATCTGATCCAGTGTTGGCTAAAATTTCACAATTTAAAGATGCCTTTTGGAGATTTTTGAGGCCCCACACTATACGTGGGACTGCGCTAGGATCTGCGTAAGTGTTTATTATGTGTATGATATGAGATACACTTTGGTTAACTTGTTTTAACATGATTTCTTTGGCAGCTCATTGGTGACTCGAGCTTTAATTGAGAATCCGAACCTAATCAGGTGGTCATTAGTATTGAAGGCCTTTTCTGGTCTTATTGCCCTAATATGTGGGAATGGTTATATAGTGGGCATCAATCAAATATATGACATTGGCATTGACAAGTAAGTGATTGAAGAATAGATTTATTTGTTAGGTGTTGATGGATAGATTGTTTCTTTGTTACTTTAAGTTGCAGAATACTCTTGCAGGTTGGGCATAACCCGTATCTCAGCTTCTCAATTTTATGATGCAATCAATATATTTTTCCTTTTTCTTTGATTACTGTTTCATAATGCTTTCAGGGTAAACAAGCCGTACTTACCCATAGCTGCCGGAGATCTTTCAGTTCAGTCTGCATGGATCTTGGTGTTATTGTTCGCTGTGTCTGGCCTTCTTATTGTTGGACTGAATTTTGGCCCCTTCATTACTTCTCTTTACTGTCTTGGTCTCTTTCTAGGTACCATTTATTCAGTCCCACCATTTCGGCTGAAGAGATTTGCTGTCATAGCGTTCCTAATAATTGCCACGGTATGCTTATTTCTTGATGTATTTGTTTGCTTCTTACTTCTCCTTACAACACATCTTGCTTTTCTGATTTTTTGAGAAGTTCTGCATGTGTCGAAGTACCTCCATGGAAAAAGCAATATGCTTGATATCGCACTTGAATAAACTGTGGACATCGTATTGCAAATGTGAACTTTCCTTAGGACAATCTTTTGCTGTATAGGAAAACTGTTTGGTGTTTTGATGGCCAGATTCTTCCGTTAAATATGAATTATGATTTACCTCTTCTGAAGTCCCTCTTTTTATAGACATGATACAGTTTGTACTTAGATGAAGTCTAAAGTTTCTGATTGTAGGAGACGGTGTTGGGCAGGTGGTGGTAGCATGTTTAGTGCCTAGTATTATTTTTTCTTTTACTTTTCTGTATGGATATATTTGCAGTTAGTTCTAGAGGAGATAGCTAATTGAACATGACTATCAGCCAAGTGTTAATTTGGACCTCGTGTCTACCTACGGTGTATTAAGCTCTCCACTTACTGCAATGGGGTTCATATAGCAAAGTCATTTTTCATCGTGAAGACAATTGTCAGCATGACTTGGTGATGGTGGTTTGGGGGACATACCCAAAAACTGTTTTTCTCCTTGGCTGGTGCTCTCTGAGAATCAATTTCAACCCATAAATAAAGAGGGGCAACTTTCCCAAAGTGACTCCAATTCAACATAGTGGTGCAGCCTAATACCCTTCTTCCTTTTTGCGCGCACACCCTTTCCATCATTGAGTTAAGAATTTCTAGCAGCTTCTACATGCGACTGCTAGAGGCCATTTCTAATAGAAACAACTATATTGTATCTTGGTCCACACTTATTGCCTTTTCAGAGGTATTTGAATTCTCGAAGTCCAAAGCTTACCTAAGCACCTGCTTCTCGCAGCTGTTCAAATTTGCATCTGTAGATGTCCTCACCATTAGTTGCAAGCAGTGCAAATTATGGAACAATTTATGTTGTATTGTTTCAATCATATCCTTTTCTATGGCTTGATCCTCTTTCCTATCAAGAGTTGTTTTGTTGAACCTTACATTACCTTCAATAAGACTGTTTCTGCAGTAATCATCAACACTTGAAATATAGGATAGAGCTATCTGGGCAGTTTCCAAGTTTTTCACTTTTTGGGTATTGGGAAATAACACCGATTAACATCTAGTCATCCATAACCAATCTTAACATCTTCTCATAATTCTGAATGGTTAATGTATGCAGTTATTCATTGCATTCTAAAGTTTTATGGCGCATATATCTTTTTGCACAGGCCAATAAATATCACCTGCTTTGAGTTAAGAATATATTGGTCATATGGAATCAATAGTTGATATGCATTGCAGGTGCGTGGATTTCTTCTTAATTATGGTGTGTATTATGCCACAAGGGCTGCTCTGGGACTAAGCTTTGAGTGGAGGTGAATGTTTTTTCTGTCATACACTCTATTTCTATGAGTAGATGCATGCCTTTTCTCTCATCTCTCTGTATATTTATTTTTCTAAAGAAACAAAACCTGTCAATTAACATATAATCATAGTGGTCAAGTGAATTTCATCCAAAGCTAGAAGGGCATTTAATTATATAAGAAAAATAAGGATTTGATAAGAGCAGTATGACCTATAGTAGTCATCAGAAGGTAGCTACACGCCAGCCTTTGCCTACTTTCCAGTC
Source organism: Solanum pennellii (assembly GCF_001406875.1). Lineage (NCBI taxonomy): Eukaryota > Viridiplantae > Streptophyta > Magnoliopsida > Solanales > Solanaceae > Solanum > Solanum pennellii. The sequence goes on from NC_028639.1 coordinate 16,285,081, forward strand.
TTCCCTTCATGTTTCTAGAAGCTTTTTTGTTATTGTGTGGGATAATCACATCAATTGTGGGGATCCTGCTGAGATCCTAAAAGGTACTTAGGGTTTCAAGTGATCTCTTTATTTTTTCTATATTTTAGCTGTAAGTTGGTGGCCTTTTGGTTTAAAAGTAATTAGGGTTTGACCAAGTAAATTACAATCCCTTATATATTTTTTATAATTACAAAGATACCAGCTATTGTTCTGCATGTGTGCTAGATTTGTAAGGTCTTCCTCTCCAATCAACAGAGATTTACTCTGCTGCAGTATCTTGTATAGACGTGGGAGCTTTCGCTCTATAATTACTTTTCCTTTCCTCTCTTTACCTATTCCCTTGCAAACTCAATACAGAAGAAAATTGGTATATATGCTCCCACAGAAGAACATACTGTAATAGTGCATGAATAGAAACTAACAATCTGACCGAAGGGAAAAAAACCTCTTTTAAATTAAAATAATCATATCTAAGGAATTTAGAACTTAAAATTGATTGAAACATAAATTAATTTATAGGAAGAACAGTTTTAGAAGAAAAAATCTAGTAATAGTCAGTTCATTTTTAGCGTCGACCGGTTAAGGGCATTTCACCAAGCTCATCAGTTACTTATTTTTTTCTTTAGCACTTTTAACCAAAAACTTAGTTGCTTATTATTAAATTCAGCTCAGCACCTCTTAAAGAATCAGCTCCAACACATGAAGAGTGCTTTTAAGCGCATAGTTCCTAAAAACTACTTTTGTTTCACTATTCCAAATTGGCTATAAGTCAATAAGCAATTCATCGTCTATAATACTAATTCCACTTCATAATTAATTTTACACTGGATTAACTTTTCTTCTACATCCTTATTATTGATTATCTGATTAGTAATACATATTTCACCTGCAGCTCACCTGTTGCATTTATTACTACCTTTGTGACTGTGTTTGCACTAGTCATTGCCATCACCAAGGATTTACCAGATGTGGAGGGTGATCGCAAGTAAGTTGTAATGCAATTTTTGAAGAAATTTGCTATTTCTTTCCCCTACTTTAGTTGGAGGTTTTTATGAACACTGAATTTCCTCGATGAAAAAGTTTTAATTGCTTACACCTGCTGTCAATCCATGTAGCCTTACTTGATCTCCAATTTTTTGTTACAACTTTCAAGTGATTCATACCATACCCCATTGCTGATAGACATTTCTCCCACCGCCTTGTTTTATGAAAATAAGAATTTTCATGATTTGCTGATGAAATATTCATACAGTTATGGTGTTATAATGTGTCCGGATTTGTGGTTTTAGAAAAAAAAAGAAAAAGAAAAAGGAATGGGTCTAGATTCAATTGATATGATATACTAGATTAATCTGTACCTCATTACAGAGAATAAGTATTTACCTTATTGTAAGTAGAGGATAATTACTACTAGATTAAAACTCGCATAAAAGGGGAGATCCTCTTGTGTAGTGTCAACAACTAATTCAGTAATAATTCTTCGCCTTTTTAGCCTTTTCTTCATAACTGTTGACATCTACAGAGTTCCTCTTTTTCATTTAATGTACTAATCTAGGTTTCAGATATCTACCTTGGCAACAAAGCTTGGTGTGAGAAACATAGCATTTCTCGGCTCTGGTCTATTATTAACAAATTACATTGGTGCTGTAGTTGCGGCAATGTACATGCCCCAAGTGAGTGATTTTTTTGATATTCATGTTATGTTTGATATGATATTGACATTTTCTTTAGGGAAAGAAGTCCCTCACTAATCCTATTTTTGCTCTCCGTCAGAAATGATTAATAGCATAATTCTCTTTATTGCAGGCATTCAGGAGTAGCTTGATGATACCTGTACATGTCATCTTAGCATCGTGTTTAGTTTTCCAGGTACTTAGTTTGAGATTTGAATCTGATCATGATTGCGCATCAGGGAGAGACTTACCTAGCTTATTTAATCACTGCTCTGTCATTTTGTTAACACTACTTAATGTTGTGTTGGATAATTCTGTCTTTTTTAACTCTTATCGACTATCGTGCATTTCTTCAGTTGGTGAACAACATGAATGAACTTGAGAGAAGTATTCTCAACTTCGCATGTGTTGCTTTGAGATAATATGGCATAATACACTGTTCAACTATTTTGTAATTTTTAAATCCATGGTATAGCTTGAAGAAGCTTTTTAATGCTGGTAAATTGTTACTCTATCATATGATGTCTCTAGTTATACTAGGAAAACCAAACCCGAGCAATGATAGGATTTGCAAATAGTTCTAGATTCTAAACAACTGTTCAAAAGCTACCTGCCGTTCCTCAATTTACTATACAGTTTTTTTTGTCAGTTGAATGAAAACATTTTGGCTTCTCTCAAATTAGCGTTTTTATGCCTTTGGATTGATGTTTTCATTATCAATTATATTCTGGGGATAGTGCTATTGATTTAGCACTTCCTTGTGAAATAAGCTGTGTTTTTCAAGTAAGATGTAAAAATGCTTTGTTATGTATTTGCAGGCATGGTTGTTGGAAAGAGCAAATTACACCAAGGTAATTTTAACATTTGGATGACATCTTATGTTTGTGTCTGTGTATTCTACTGGTAAACAATTGTAGTTTGCAAGGTGTTTAATCACTGTGTACTATCTGATATCTGCATTTTTGCAGGAAGCAATCTCAGCATATTATAGATTTATATGGAATCTTTTCTATGCGGAGTACATCATCTTCCCTTTCATCTAACAACTACTTGATTAAGGTTTTTGTTCGATGGAGCTCGAAGAAATGCACAGGAAAATTGTCTATAGATGGGGGATGGAGAATTTCTTTATCCTGTTGTTGTATATTCTTAGGAAATTCATCAATCTATTCTTAGGAGAAATGTTTCTTGTATGAATCAATTTTGTCTATTGTAACACCCTCTATCTCCATACCAAAGGAAGACTAGTCTATGGCTATGCCTATAAATTTGTTCAACCTCAGGAGGATAAGGTGGTAAGTGGATAAATATATCAAGGAACCAATATATGAAATGTTTTTTTTAAAAGGTTAAAATAAGGTTGGAGGTCAATGGAAAGTTTAGCACAAAAGTTAAAGTTGAAAGATGTGCTGCAATTGGTTGTTTCAATTGAGTGTATCTACCAAGGAATTGCATGGTGTTCTACTTATCAAATTAAAGCTCTATGAGTCTTTTCTAATATAAATCGTCGTTTTGAGTTTTGAGCAAAAAGTTAATGAGTTTTTTACTATAGGGTTGCATAGTTAGATATGCATTTTGCATGTCAGACCTTAGGCTGCATATTGTAGCACGTTTTGGTCAAGCAATTACATCTTTGCAATGAAGTATAAAATGATCGTTATTCGAATATAGAATTTAACTAGGTTGGTCGATCCCACAGGAGATATGGCTAGAAACTAGGTCAATGCAGTTACTTAATCTTCTAGTCAATTATTTTCAGAGGGAGTTTTATAATAACAATCCACGATTTTATCAAATATTTGTTTGAATCAATTATTAGAATGGACTAGGACTGAACTCATAAATCAGCAAGTACATTGTGTAGGTGACTCATTGATGCCTAGCATGCAAAATGACAAGTTTGGTATATTTAAACGTTGCTCAAACTCTATTTAGATATTTTTCGTACTTGCTCAGTGTGCCCCCCTTTTTTCGAGTGCCCCGCCCGGTTCACTGGGCTGTTGGCTTACCAAGCACTTGCCCGAATGTCATTCTAAATATCTTTGATCTTTTGAGTGTTTGAATTGTAACCCTTACCTTAATTTAAGATGAACTTTATCTTTTACCGTTCAAGTCATTAGATGAGAATTGATACACTCGATCTCCATATAAGCTAGAAGATAAAGTATGTAAGGTATTTGCTCTATTCCTATTTCCTAATATGACATGTCCTTTATACAAGTTAGGAGAAATTATGTGCCACAAAGGTTCAATTCTTGATAAGATGATCTATGGGTATGTTACACTTTGATGTTTCCTTATCACACGACTACTAGGTCTATCAAGAATTTTTTTTCAAGTAGTTTCGACATACGAAGAAGATAATTCACAAAAAGCAATAAATTAAATTTTATGAATTAAAATTGATTGATATATAATTATTATTCAAATAATATTTTAATTTATTAAATAAATAATTTAAATATATATTTTGATCAAAATAATAAGAAAAAGGGTTCAGCGGAAAACTATTTTATTTTTATTTTTTGAAAATAAATAAATAAATAAATATATATATATATATATATATATATA
>NC_028639.1:16293640-16308690 GCF_001406875.1 Solanum pennellii
CTTTTATGTAACCTTAATCGTTATAATAATATATTATAATAATATGAATCTATATAATATTTAACATTCTGCATTATCAAACAACCATAGCTATTTCTTCAACCAATCATTGGCCACCAACATTTTCTTTTATATAATAAGAAAAATCGATACAGTGAAGCAATACAATTTGCAAAAACTTAATTTTGCACTTTCATTCTCCAAACTATATATTAATATTAATATCACTCAATCAATATACACCATTAAAAAGACATGTTCCTAGTTAATTTACCTCATTATGGTATTGCTCTTTCTCTTTTGTTTCTCCTCGTGCCTTTCGTCTGGTCAGGTAAGTTTTCGTCCCTTCTCTCTTTTTCTTTATTTTATCTGATTAAAATAATTATGTATTATATGTGACAAACCCTAGTATTTTATTTTTGATAAATATGGATCAAATATTATAAGGTCTTAAATAAATTATCACTTCAGCCCATTAATTATCAATTAAGTCAATTATCTACAATTACTCATTAATTAATTAACTCAAGTTAAAAGAATAATCAAAATTTAATAAAAATGACCTTTCGGGTCATTACATTATCCACCACTAAAAATCATGTTCGTCCTCGAACATAAGGTGAAAGAAGAACGAATAACCGATGTTACCAAGCTTGAGATATAATTTCTATTATTGTTTATCTCTCCAAGTGAGCTCATCCTTAAGACCATTTCATCAAAGGCAGCTACTAGAAATTGAACTTTCGAATCAAACTTTTGCATATAATATTACCAAGTTACAAACTAACCCAATAATCCAATCGAACCAAAAATTCTCTAGAGCACAACACACCCATTAGGATGAATCTTTTCTCATATTACCAAGATAACATTCTGAATCTATACCGGCTACAATCAGAAGTGAACCTGAATTAACCATCACATACTCATATTGCACAACTATCATAGATCTTATCAAGATTGTTTCCCCCCACCATAATTTTTCCACAAGCTTTAACTAAAAAAAATACTTTGTTGTTTTAAACATCAGTTACTCATCATGGGAGAAAATGATTAAGTAAGCACCCAACAAGCGATACATTTCAAAATGTAGAACCTCTAATAATATTCTTAGACAATTGTAACTCGTCATAACTCTTAAGTAAGTTCTCATAAATAACGTTGTGTGTAGAACTATTGGTATACTTTAACTATTCCTAACGACACCAATCCATCATAACTGAAATTACCAAGACCCAAGGATCCTAACCTATCAAAAAGACATAAGAGGATCGGTACATCCGATCCACCACTAAGAATTCACCCATAGATGTGAAAACACGCGTAATATAAGTAGGGAATCATACTCCAAATAGTGTCCAATACGAAGAAAGTGGTTACATAAAAATATACAGATTCAAGGTCGAATAACACAAGGAACTCCTTCCATAGGACCCATATAAAAGTAATTCCATTTATTTAACTCCACCTCTCGATTTTTAGCCACCCAGTCTAATCCCCATTGCAACATTATAAATACTCGATTCATCAAATCATACATACTTATCATAGTACTCCATTGAAGCCAACACTCTAAAAACAAACAAAAATCATAACTACACCAACATTCACCTTACTCTCAAACTGTCCCTAGTATCAAAATCTCCATATAAAACACATTGTAGCCTCTACAAATTTCAAAATCTGGCTCTCTCTCTCTCTTTCCATTTAAGCATTACATGACATATATGAGTCACACCTAATACTGATAGCACTATTTTCAAAATACTTTTCCATCAAGGTAAGATAATTGAATCACACTCATTGTCAACATCACACAACCACTCACATACCAAACTTTAACTATCCTTCAAACCATCATATACCCCATGCCAAAACTCAAAGACACTATTGGTCACTCCAATACTTATGTATAATATAAGCTCAAAATCTTTACTCACCATCAAATGCCTATGTAAAATATCCTAATAGTCCATATCATCCCATCAACAAATTAGATTCAATCCCCTCAAAATTCTAATTAACCATGTAGAATCTAGGTACATAGTGTTGAACATCAATAAGTTACCAATCATAATTTGAACAATCTATCTCGACATAACCACATATAATCTTTCCCACATCATTACTAATCACCAGACAAAACTCAATCTTTAAAAAAAGTTGATGATAATTTCTAGTAAGTTTGTACTACTTCATATCTCACAATCATATGTAAACTCATAACTAAAAATTAATAAATTCTTCAACTGCAAATCAAGGGCAATTTCTGGTCATAAAAACAGAAAGGCATGAATTGCGCAAGAAGTTCTTTCGGTTAAAACGCCGTGCGACTCGGAGGACATAAGACTTCTTGGTCAAGCCAAAAAGATAGCCGACTGGATGTTAAATTCTTCTCATGACAGAAATTTTAAATACCTTGAACTCTTCAATACATCAAAATTTTGTTTTATTTATTTATTTATTATTTTCTAACTCACTTACAAGTCTTATTCTTTGTCCAACAACACATGACATTTTTACCTTATCCTTTAAATAAAAACTTTAACTAAAACCATTCCTTAGGTATAACAATCAAAAGTAAGCAATTTACTACTCAAATTATTTTTAAGTCTTTCCCAATGCTTCATACCCAATGTGATCGATCACTTCTTACCTTACCAATTCATACCTTGACAAAACACACTACCACAATTCTAAACTCACAATGAAAATCTTTGATTTTTTTTTTATTCCCAGCCTGTAACACAATCCCATTATCTATTAACATTAGCTCATACCTTAAAGTTTTTTTTTTTTTTATATAAATTCACGTATCTTAGCTTATTATTGATCACCTTTCCGTTGACTTTATAATATCTTTCGCTAAAAATCCTACCATACTCATTATCAAACTCAAAATCACAAAATAACTAATCATCATACTCGAGCTGAACGTTCGTACACTAATTTCTCAAGCTTTATCCAATAGTATTTATCCCATCTGATGCTTCTGTGACACTATATATTACCATAATCAGAGCAAAACGGATGAAATCACATATCTTTAAACCCGATTCTCAAATCTTCTAAAGAAACCTCCTTAGCACTTGTAGTCAGAGAAAATTTCTCACTCTCACCTCTTTCCGAAAGCTACACTATATTTCACTACTTCATTTTTTTTAATTCTGACACTAGTTCCTTTAAATCTATCCGAGCGGTGTTTCAACACCTCCTACAACTTTTCTTGCAACTACACTACTCACCAAACAATAGCAAATCATAACATTAGATACTCGCAAGTTGTCATTACCATACAAAATACATTTAGCCAACAATCTTTATCATATAGTTGCATCCTCATAACAATCCATCACGAACTCTTATTATCACTATGGCTAGTTAGCCCTTGACTTCACCACAAAGTCAACCTCATCATCGACCTGAAATCCTAATACATCTAGACCAATCAAATTCAAAAGACTAACTCAATTTTATATGTACTTTCCTACTAAAATTCTCAATTACCTTCACACAAGGATACTCGTTAAGACTTCCTCTACCTATAAGCTGCCATCCTAATATCGATTCACTTTCATGGAGCTTACGATCATATCACCACTCATTTAAAATTCTCGAGATACACTTTACAACCTAAACACATCAATATCGTACCAAAGATCCACCACTAAAAGCTTTCTTATAAATGATGCTTAAGTCAAATATCCATAGTAGCAAACCAGTTGATTTCTCAAATGTTAATGCAACACCAAACTCATTGTGCAATCATGTGATACAACTAATAATTCCTTATGTAGTTAGTATTCACTCTTAACAATCAACATATCTATTTTCATATACCACTAATACCATATCATGAAAGTCCATTACATCCACCACTAGAACACATCATACCTATCGAGAAGATTGTACCCAAATAGCCCACACATTTTTGTCCGTTAAGTAACTATAATAAACTACTAAATTCAACTAGTCACTCATCCAAAGCGATAGACATTCCTTTGTATATCAGGTCCATAGCAAGAGTAACACAATCCATAACACTATTCAAGTAAGAATTGGTATTATTTTAATTGTCATATCATAACCCTCTTTGGTATACACTGAATCTATGAAACTACAATAGAGATTTTGACCTCATCATTCACTAAGTAGCTCATATATGTTATGAACTTTTTACTAAATATAACTTCGAAAGTTATATGCCCATTATCTAACCATCCCTTTAATCGTTATACCTCCCTTGTTAAACCACTCTAAATATTGCATATACCACACAAGTACTATGCAATAGGGTAACTAACCTTACACAACCCCTTTAAAGTTTTTTTTTAAATATTCTAAATCTAGCCACACATATGTTCCATTAATATATCACCATACCTAAGTACCAGATCTAACATCCCAATCATACACGACACCAACTACTAACATGAGAAACTATGCATGAGTCACCACATAATGAGAGTGAATGTAGTGAAGCGATGAGAATCAAAACGGGATCAAGTACGCACGATAGAGATCCAAGAAGTGAAGATTCTTCCTAAAAGTCACTATAGCCTCTCGAAGATAAGTACAGACGTCTCCGTACCGATCCTCGAGACGCTATTTAGACTCGACTTGTACACACGTGAGACCTATGAACCTGGGGCTCTGATACCATTTTGTCACGACCCAAAAATGGACGTGATGGCACTCGTCTTATCCCACCAAGACAAGTCAGCCTAAAACTCAACCATTACAATAAAATGCGGAAATAAAATATAAGTAACTTAATAAAACCCCCAAAACCTGGTAGTCACGTGTACAAGCCTCTAAAGTATTACAATTGATTCAAAAGAAAAACTCAAGTCTCAAATGAACTTGTTTCTAGAATAGAACAAGATCATAATTAAGGAGAAGAAAGTCTGCTGCGATGGAAACAGCTACCTGACAAATCTCCAAGAAACCTCGGACAAGGAGAAGGGAAATATCACAAAGTCCGGGCTAGTAACCTACAAAAAAATTTGTAGTAGCAAGGGTTGAGTACCAAACCACACGGTACCCAGCAAGTAAAACGTCTAAACACAAGCTAAGGGGATAAAATACGGGTACTCCTACCACCCCCAACCAAACCTCCACAACTACAACCTGCATTAAAATCAACCCAACCTAACAGCTCACAGTTTACATAGCACGTAGCTCAACAACAACACTTAGACAAATTACATATCCTCAACAACAACACTTAGACAAATTACATATCCTCAACAACAATACTTCAACAAATTACATATCCTCAATAACAAGCTCAATATTGATCAATCACAAGTTCCGCAGAAAGGCAATCAGAAGATCAGCAAAACACGATATCAAGTTCACTAATGATAAGTATGTGCAATGCAATGGAATGCAATGTCAAGTATAATGATGCATGTCTGACCTAGTGATACACACCCGCTGTCTCTCAGTCCGGGACCCATGGGGGACATATCTGTCCATGCATCTGTCGCGGCGCACGACACGACCCTCGATAATAGTAACCATCGCGGCGCGCGATACGTCCCTCGAAATATAGTATCCATCGCGGCGCGCGATACGTCCCTCGAAATATAGTATCCATCGCGGCGCGCGATACGTCCCTCGAAATATAGTATCCATCGCGGCGCGCGATACGTCCCTCGAAATATAGTATCCATCGCGGCGCGCGATACGTCCCTCGAAATATAGTATCCATCGCGGCGCGCGATACGTCCCTCGAAATATAGTATCCATCGCGGCGCGCGATACGTCCCTCGAAATATAGTATCCATCGCGGCGCGCGATACGTCCCTCGAAATGGTACATCCTCTTAAGTACTCATTCTTTCTCAATGCACATAACACTTAGCGTAACCAATGCCTCATAATAATGCAGATGAAAAGTTCACACAAATAAGGATGAGAGGACCATTTTCATAACATTGCACAGTTCACAACCACACAAACATGAAATCACATCAACAATGATTCAGCAAGCCTTCAACCCTTTCTCAACACATCACATAAACAATTAATCACATTGCCTTTTGTTATTCCTTTTTTTTTTTACATCATTAGAATTAATCAATGTGGATAAGTCAACCCATCACCAATCCCGTTACTCCCAAACATATACTACAAGGAAATACACGCATTTCATACACTTAACAAGAGTTTAGAAATCCACTTGCCTCAAATAGTAGAACAATATCTCCGGGACTTGATCGATCCTTCCCTTTTCGTTGAACTTTCAACTCAAAGCAATCTATTCAAATAAGTAATCATACTAAGATTTTAAAATTAAAAACACTCATATAACTATGTGTCTAGTTTAGAACTAAAAACACATTCCAAATTTATAATCAAACTTCTAACCTTAATACCAATTACATACCCATTTCTCATAGTCTCCAAATTTCAAGTCTAGGGTTAAGTTCTAATTACACAAATATTATAAATTTAATAATATCATATAATACAACACCCTTAATATTTAATTACCTACATTAATATATCAAAATTTGATTGATAATTGGAAAATAAATAATAATCTTAGGAATTATAAGCCACTGGCGCAGCAGTGGCATATAACCCTAAACCTCATTTCAATTCCACTTTTATGTAACCTTAATCGTTATAATAATATATTATAATAATATGAATCTATATAATATTTAACATTCTGCATTATCAAACAACCATAGCTATTTCTTCAACCAATCATTGGCCACCAACATTTTCTTTTATATAATAAGAAAAATCGATACAGTGAAGCAATACAATTTGCAAAAACTTAATTTTGCACTTTCATTCTCCAAACTATATATTAATATTAATATCACTCAATCAATATACACCATTAAAAAGACATGTTCCTAGTTAATTTACCTCATTATGGTATTGCTCTTTCTCTTTTGTTTCTCCTCGTGCCTTTCGTCTGGTCAGGTAAGTTTTCGTCCCTTCTCTCTTTTTCTTTATTTTATCTGATTAAAATAATTATGTATTATATGTGACAAACCCTAGTATTTTATTTTTGATAAATATGGATCAAATATTATAAGGTGTTAAATAAATTATCACTTCAGCCCATTAATTATCAATTAAGTCAATTATCTACAATTACTCATTAATTAATTAACTCAAGTTAAAAGAATAATCAAAATTTAATAAAAATGACCTTTCGGGTCATTACAAATAGTAACAATAATAATAATAAAAATAATAATAATAATAGTAGTAGTAGTAATAATAATAATAATAATAATAATAATAATAGTAGTAGTAGTAGTAGTAGTAGTAATAATAATAATAATAATACTAATAGAAATAATAATAATAATAATAATAATAGTAGTAGTAATAATAATAATAATAATAATACTAATAGAAATAATAATAATAATAATAATAATAATAATAGAAATAATAATAGTAATCATATTTTATTATAAGTGGGAAGAATTCATGTCAAAAGTTGAATTACGGTTTTACCCTCCTATAAACTAAAAAGTTATAATTAGTTTAATTAAACAGTAATGACTTTTGAATTTTCTTAGATTAATTCCTATTATTATTGTTATTATTATTATTATTATTATTATTATTATTATTATTAAAAGTGAAAAGCTTTTTACTTCAAAATCGAATTATCATTTTACCCCTACTATAAGTTAAAATGTTATAAAATATTTAATTAGTCAAATATTAGAACTCTCAGTAAGTTTTCTCTAATATATATATTTGTATTCATAACCGAATTTTTATGCAACCTATAATTAGAAAATTTAATATGTATTAACCTCTCACAATTGAATTATTATTATTATTATTATTATTATTATTATTAAAATATTATTTTGCACACCTTAAGTATAAGTTAAATAAAATTCAATTAATTAATTTTTCAATTACATAAATTGAACGGAATTTGGAAGTGGAAAAATGGTTATTTAATGCCCAGAGTCATACATAATAATTGCTTTAATTAACAAATCATGTATTACTTTACCAAATTCTTACAATTCCTGTAATTTGTCTTCTCATTTTCTTAACTTGACTTATCAAATTCTAACACTTTTAAATTAGTAATCAATCTTTGTTAATATAACATCAGTAGAATTTGAATAGTTCATTAAGTATTTAAGTGTAGGTTAATTGTATTATGTCAAAAGGAATTTCAAAGAACATAAAAAGCACTATATAAAGGTAATAAATGATTTCCATTTCCTTCAAGTTTTGTTTCTTTAGTTGAGCATCTGACCTTCCTTCTAAGTTTCTTTTTTTTCCCTTAAATTTTTCCTTTTGCATGAACTAGAAAATGGAAAATGGAGAAACATGTATAGTTGATACATGTTGGAATTGAATAATTGTCATATCAATTTACATGCAACATTCAACATTCATTGAATGATATACGAAGATTACTATCTCCGTAAGAAGTGCTATCAGAAATTCATGAGCTATGAAACTGAAGAAGTTGATTTCTTTGAAATACTGTCATTAATTGATTTATTCTTATAATGTACTGTAATTATAATTGCTTGCGACTATAGATAAACGCGATGCTATTTGTGTATTGAAAAAATTATTTTTATTTTTTATATTTTTGTAATGTTTCTTTATATGTAGCTTCAGATTTGAACTTACTAATTTATTTTATAGAAAGAATTAGAAGTATATGCATCATATATAAATATAGTATCAATATTTAAAAGAAAATTTTCTTTCATTTTGATATTATATCATTGAATAAAAACTATTTTAGCTACCACAAAATATAGGAATCTTTCACTTGAATAGTCATATAGAATTACTATAACTTTTTCTAGCTGATATATATATATATATATAATTTTTTTTATAGTTTAATCAATTGATGAACAACTATTTATTTTAATTCTTCAAAAATAATCTTAGTTGCTTTTTTTTGCTACTTTATTTTCAAAACTAAATATATATGTAATATTTAAAATATTATTAATGAAAACGCGCGCAACGTGCGTGCACAGAAACTAGTAAGAATAATAAGCCGGACGTCCTCTGAAATGCTCCCGACGTAAGTGCTGCTAACATACGCTGCATTGAGTATGGCAGGGAAGAAACGGCGAGGGAGGCCAAAACAGATTGTAACAACAGTAATAGGGAGTGGCATCAACAACAAAGAAAAAGGATCACAATCGATGGAACTACAGGAGCAGGCAAGGGAAGCTTCAAGCAACAATGGTAGCCCTATAAAGATGATGAATGAGCAGATAGGTACATCGAGGTTGACACGAAGGAGTATTAATTGGAGCTCTGAGGACAGTACATCGAAGACTCCGCTAGTTGTGGAGACATCAGCTAGAGTTTTGACGTCAAACACTGTTCAATTGTCTGCTGTAGCACCAATGACTCATGAGCAAAATGAGCAACTAGGAGATCTGCAGGCAAATAAAGGGAAACCCTGGGTAAGTCTATTTGTTGGGAATAGAGTTGCTAGTAATGGAATGACATTGACTTACATTACACCTGATTGGTTAATGGAAATATAAATAGTGAAATTGGATGAGAAAGAACAGGAAAAGGAAGAGGAGAAATGGAAACACTCTCTAATATTGTTTGTAATTAGAGAAATGCCTAGGTATAATTATATGAAGAGATTTATCGCTCAAAGCTTGATCAATGTGGCTAGCCCTACTTTGTATTACCATGATGAAGGTTATTATGTAGTGAAATTTCAGTCGGAGTCAGATTTGAAGGAAATATTATTCACAGGGCCATATAGTATTAATAATAAGCCAATAATTTTGAAACAATGGACGCCCAACCTTGATTTTAAGGCAGAGTTCCTAGTTGATATCCCACTGTGGGTTACTTTTCCAAAACTGCCTATAAATTGTTGGGGATGCGACTCCTTGAGCAGAATTGCAAGTGCAGTAGGAATTCCACTATTTGCAGATGAGTGCGCTACCAAACAAATAAGGATCTCTTATGAAAGAATGTGGATAGAGGTTGATGTCACAAAGCCAATGCCTAATGAGATTACAGTTATGGATGCACAGGGACAGGCTTTTCAACAGATTGTCTCATATGACTTGACACTTGAATATTGTGAAGAATGTTTGGTGGTAGGACATAACTGTCACAAGAGGAGGCTCAATCAACAAGAACAACAACAATCAAAAAGGCAACAACCACATCCAAAGAAGATTTCGAGATCTAAGGAAAATGTAATCCAGGAGCCAGACAAGATACAAGAGAAAGTACAAACAATTCAAGACCAACATAGATCAGTAACAACTGAGTTTACACCAATGCCCACCAGAGGTAAGCAAACAGCTAAAGGTAATCCTGAGAGTCTAACCATTAAGAGTTATGCACAAACCATATCTGTCCAAAATGGTTTTGAAGTTTTACAACCTATAGTTGTTGTGTTGGCTACATCACCATTTCCTAATGATGGAGGTGACACCTCCTCCAATAATTGATGAGTTGGTTAGTATTGAATGTAAGGGATATTAATAAGAAATATAAGCAAAAAGAGTTAAATACTTATATAAAGGAAAATCATATAAAACTAGTTGGGCGGGTAGAAATTAGAGTAAAGATGAATAAGGTGGATGTTATATCCCAAAGAATAGGCTCTGGCTGGAGTTTGATACACAACTATGCAAGTGCTTTGAATGGGAGAATCTGGATAATATGGGATGAAAGAGTATTTGAAGTAACTCCATTATCTCAAGGTGCACAATATGTCCACAGTAAAGACTTGAGCAGAGACAAGAAGATCGATTGTTGTATGACTGTGGTATATGGATACAATACTATAGAGCAGAGGAAAGTGTTGTGGAATGACATCAGATCCATGGCTAGTCCTCAACCTTGGCTTGTGTGGGGAGATTTTAATGCTCTTTTGAAAAATCAAGATAGACTTAATGGAGCTCCTATTGAAATAAAGGATTTTGCTGATTGTGTACAAGACTTGTTCTTGAATGAATTACTTTGGAAAGGAGAATTTTATTCATGGTCTAACAAGAAAATGGGATAGGACAGAATATATAGAAGGCTAGACATGGCTATAGGAAATGATGAATGGAAGATGCAGTATGGACAGCTGGTAGTAGAATACAAACTGCCTCATATATCAGATCACTCCCCTATGCTGTTGGATATGAAACTAAAGCCAAGCAACACTCAAACCCCATTAGATTCTTTAATGTGTGGGCAAGACATGAGGAATTTGAATCAATAGTGCAAAGAAGTTGGTCAGGCAGCATACCAGGTAATGAATTAAGGTGCATTTGGCACAAATTAAAGGAATTATATCCTCATCTCTAAAAGCTGAATGATAATAATTACAGAGGTGCTACTGAGAGGATGCATCACATCAGAAGTACTTTAAAGATTGTACAATTGAACTTATCAAAAAGTGTACTGATAGCTTGTCATTGGAAGAGAAAGAGTTGTTAATTCAATTAGAGAAGTGGACAAATATTGAAGAGAGCATTAGCCAACAAAAATCAAGGGCAATGTGGATTAAATTGGAGGATTTAAATAATAAATACTTCACAGCAATGATTAAGGAGAGGAGACATAGGAAGCAGATTTTTGAACTAATAACTATAGCTGGTGCAAAACTTGTGGAACATGATGAAATTCGAAAAGAGATAATCACATTCTACCAATCTTTAATGGGAGCTGCAATGATAAATATTACTACTGTGAGTAGGACTATCATGAAGACAAGACCAACTTTGAATCACACTCAACAACTGACTTTATGTGCAGAGGTAAATGAGAAGGAAATTTACGATGCATTATGCTGAGTAGGTGATGATAAGGCTCCAGGTGTAGATGGATACAATGCTGTTTTTTTTATAATAAGGCATGACTAATAATCAAGCATCAGTTCTTCAAGACTGACAAACTATACAAAGCTGTTAATTGTACATCTGTTACGTTGCTGCCTATAGTACCAAATCCATCAAATATTAGAGAATATAGACCCATAGCTTGTTGTACTTTAGTTTATAAATTCATAGCAAAGGTGTTGGCCAATCGAATTCAGAAGGTGATAGCAATTGTGATTTCAGAAGCTCAGGCATGTTTCATTCCAGGGAGGAAAGGAGCAGATACATCATTCTTGCACATAAACTAGTACAAGCATGCAATAGGAAAAATGTGAAATCACCTAGATGTATGATAAAGGTGGATATTCAAAAAAGATATGATACTATTGACTGGAGGTGATTAGAACAAGTAATGGCAGGATTGGGATTTCCTAAGAGATTTATAGATTGGGTAATGGAATTTGTAACCACTGTTTCTTACTCAATTTTAATGAATGGAGAACTGACCAAACCTTTTGAGGCAGCTAGAGGATTAAGGCAAGGAGATCCTATGTCTCCATTTTTGTTTGCTATAGTCATGAAATATTTGAGCAAAAATTTAAATGACGTGGCAAATCACATGCAGTTCAAATATCATCCAAAGTGCAGCAAGCTCAAGATTACTCACCTAAGCTTTGCAGATGATCTACTAATGTTTGCAAAAGGAGATCCAGAATCTGTTTACATGTTGCAGGAAAAGTTTTCTGTATTCACAACAGCTTCAGGATTGCAAGCAAATCTATTCAAAAGTGCTATGTATTTTGGAGGGGTCTCATGTATGGTTCAGAATCAAATTAAGCAGGATTTGGGCTATAGTTTTGGAGAACTGCCATAGATATCTAGGGGTTCCTTTGGCCACCAAAAAACTCAACATTGTTCAATGGCAACCTTTGATTGATAGAATTGTGGCAAAAATCTCCTCCTGGACAGCAAAGAAATTATCTAATGCAGGGAGAGTACAACTAGTTAGGACAGTGATAGTTGGAGTTCAAGCTTATTGGGCTCAAATATTTGTGCTGCCAGCAAAAGCGATTAAAATAATCCAAGCTTATTGTAGAAGTTATATCTGGTCAGGAGCAAATGTGATAACAAAGAGAGCACTTGTTTCATGGGATAAAATGTGTACAAGAAAGTATACTGGAGGCTTGAACATGGTGAATTTAAAAGTTTGGAACAAAGAAACCGTATTAAAAATGTGTTGGGATATAGAACAAAAGCAAGACAAGTTATGGATAAAATGGATTCACAGTTACTACATCAAAGGCCAAAGTATGGAACAGGTCAGAGTTCCTACTCAAGCTTGTTGGATGGTCAGAAAAGTTCTGGGGGCAAAAGAGACGTTGTATATATTCCATAATGAAGCCGCATGGAATAAAAGTATGATTAGAAAAGATTGTAAACAAATACTTGGCAGTTTTTCGAAGGTAGAATGGAAAAATCTTATTTGTTCTAACTCTGCAAGGCCAAAAGCAATCTTTACACTATGGCTGCAGGCTCAAAATAGGCTCCTCACAAAAGATAGAATTCTGAAATGGAAAATGCAAGTGGAACTTGTATGTGTTATGTGTAAGCAAGAAGAATAAACAAGAGATCATTTGTTCTATTATTGTATATTTGCTCGCATGCTGTGAAGGAGGCTACTGCAATGGATAAATCAAAATTCTACTAGTTGTGCTATTGTTAGTTAACAATGGATCATAGTAAAGTCTAAAGGTAAAATGTCCCAAGCACAAGTCCTGAGATTGATATATGCAGAGTATTTATATGCACTATGGAAGGAGAGGAATACAAGAATTTTGAGAAGCAAGAGACCGCAATGGAGAATATAGCCAGAAGAATAGCATGTGTTTGTCGTGTTAGAGCTAATATAGCAGTCAGACTTTTCATAGATAAATGTAGTTTTTAGAACGTGTTACTGTTTTGTTATCTATTTAGTGAAATAGCTAGTAGAGTGTTGCTGGCTTAGCTTTGTAATTACTATTTTGGTGATTAATAAAATTTCTAATTACCAAAAAAATGGTAATAGTAATAGTAATAGTAATATAGTAATAGTAATAGTAATAGTAATAATAGTAGTAGTAGTAAGTAATAATAATAATAATAATAACAATAACAATAACAATAACAATAACAATAACAATAACAATAACAATAACAATAACAATAACAATAACAATAACAATAACAATAACAATAACAATAACAATAACAATAACAATAACAATAACAATAACAATAACAATAACAATAATAATAATAATAATAATAATAATAATAATAATAATAATAATAATAATAATAATAATTGTCACGCACCGTTTAATTTCTCAAAATGAATTTATGTGTTTTAAAAGAGAAAATAGTTTTTCCAATTAAAGTGACATTTTGAAAAGAGATAATTTTGATTATTCAGAGTCGCCACTTGGAATTGAGTTTTGGTGTTCCGAGTCAATTTATTTAAATCCCTAATTAAAAGGAAATTTGACTCTATTTTTATAGGTCTGCGAACTAGTAATCCGGGTAAGGAATTCTGTTGACCAAGGGGAAGGTGTTAGGCACCCCTCGAGTCCCGTGGTTCACCGTCGCTTTATTGACTTTGGTATGACTTGACTTGATTTTGGATATTATATTATTGAACTTAATAAAAAAAAGATTTTTTACTTTATTCTCTCATTTATTTTAAACCTATTAAAAATTGTCTTATTTATTTTAAATATATTAAAAATTATTTTGTTATTTCCGATATGTGTCCATTAATTAAAAATTTTAAACACTCATTTTTATTTATTTATTATTTATTATTTTTTTTTTATTTTTTTTCTTGCTTTTACATTTTTATATTTATATTTTTTAATGTTATTATAGGTAGAATTTATATAGGTATTTAGTAGTTAGAAATTAGAACTTGTGTATGAAAAAGATTTTTAGAGTTCAAGTTAATTTAGGATTGTATTTTTTTTAGATTTAAAAAAATAGAAAGATAAAATTTTATTAGATTTGAAATTAGTTTTTATCGCAAAAATTGTAAATAGATTAGGACCATATTTTTTTAAGAAAGATTTTGACTTTTATTTTGATTTTTTTGAATGCACGTCTTTTCTTACTTTTATTTTATTTTTATTTTTAAAGTTGTTTTTTCAGCACGTTTTAGCTATTATATATATATATATATATATATATATAT
>NC_028639.1:16315868-16336233 GCF_001406875.1 Solanum pennellii
AGCAGGAATAGTCCAAAACGCCCCTTAAAATATTTAACAGAAATCCGACCCAGTCAGGGTCACGCAGCCTGTGACGGTCCGTCACAACTGCGACGGTCCGTCCTGCACGTCCGTCACAAAGTTAAGAGAGTTAATTTCTGTGAAAGATGTGTGACGGTCCGTCGTGCCCACGACGGTCCGTCCTGCCATTCCGTTACGAAGTTCAGAGAGTCGATTTCAGTAGCCAAATTTCAGAATTCTAAGTGTTTTGGAACGAGACCCCCACGACGGTCCGTCGTGCCCATGACGGTTCGTCGTGGGATCCGTCGACTCAACCAGTTTTTCCAGAAATAAAATCTGCTGCTCAAAACGACTAAACAGGTCGTTACATTATTATTTTTTTTCTGTTTCAATCTTCTTATGTTCAGTATGTGTTTCATTTTTTTGTCATTCTCTTTTGTTATTGTTCTTATTTTATTTTTATTTTTTTCTGTTTCTTTAAATAAAATTTATAGTTATACTTAATTGTATGTTTAACAATCTCAATTAAATTAACATGATCCTAGGTTTATTCTTAAGGTAAATAAATTTATCAAAATAAATAAATTTCAAAGGACTAAAACATATATTACAAAGTTTTTCTGAATCACTAATCAATCAAACTTTATAATTTTCTGTAAATATAGTGTCTCATCACTTAAGTTTTTGAAAGAAAAATAATCAGTTGACATAACTACATTGTATCATCCAAAAAAAAAAAATCTCAATACCACTTAATACGTCAATGTTATTATTATTATTTTTTCAAACATTGCAGGTAATTTGTCCATCATTGTAATTTTAATAAACAATATGCAAAGGGTAGAATACTACAATATATGGATGACTTTTTCATAAAATTGTATTTAATGAATATTAATAATTGCATGACTAACTAAAAATGGAACCACAACGAAGGAATACAAATAATATTATATTATTTATTCAAACCGATCTTCATTTATAAGAGGAAATTGAAAGTTACCTCTTTGCCCAAACTAATTTCACCAAAAATAACTTTTGCAATCTACTGATTCCAAAGTTAATAATTGAACCTCAAACAAAACTCCGAAATCTGACTTAATTCACAAAACAAAACTTACTTTTTGTCCCCCCCCCCCCTTTTTTTTGTATTTGAATCTCAGTCAATGTATCTTTTTTTTGTATTGAACGTGTGTTTTCATAATAATTTTTGGTGAGAATCTGGTACTAATTAAAAGGAAAGTGATGGAGTGAGATTAGGTTTAGTTTGAGATTTAGTTGAGAAAATTAGGGTTGAGATAAGGAAAGAAAACTAAAATAAATAAATAATAACAAATCAACAAAACAAATAAGAGGATGAAAGAAACGCGTAGTGTTACAAAAATTGAAAAAACAAATCGTGCAAAAGGGAAAAAAAGAATAAAAATAAAATTAGATGGGAGGAGGACATTTATGAAAATAAGTTAGAAAAATGGAAGTAATTAGGATAAAGTAAAACAAACTTGAAATTTTTAGGATTCCACTT
The DNA here is from genome assembly GCF_001406875.1 of Solanum pennellii. Classification (NCBI taxonomy): domain Eukaryota; kingdom Viridiplantae; phylum Streptophyta; class Magnoliopsida; order Solanales; family Solanaceae; genus Solanum; species Solanum pennellii. The sequence goes on from NC_028639.1 coordinate 16,317,394, forward strand.
TTCTTTTCTTTTTCTATACTTTTCCATAATATATACTTTTCCATAATATTTCTATATTATTATTATTTTTAGACTAGATAGAATTAACAAATAACTTAAATTCACAATTTTTTAAATCATTTTTTAATTATTAAACTATAAAATATCTTATAATTTGTATTAATTTACAATATATTTTTTATTTTATATATAACTCTTTTCAAATTGGTGTAAAATCTTTATGTTTTGATAAAAAAAAATTAGGGGGTTCACAGTATGACCCTCTTTGCTTGGAAACTTTAAGAGTTTTCATGCAAAGACGTGAACAATGTTACTAATTTTTGACTGAAACATTTATTCCAAAATGTGAAATAAATAAAAGAGAAGAGGTTTTATTGCGTCCTTACTTTTGAAAAACTACCTATCCTGAGTTGATGATAAGTAGTCAGGCGTGGTTCCAATGAGTTATGTAGTCGAGGGAGGTTTTGTCGAGATTCCGATTCGTAGCTTCAACTATTACATTAAAAAGGCAAAATGCAGAAACATAGAAATGAAAGATACGAAATCCTATATATTCCAATAGTGTTAAGTCTTCAATTTGAATCTTTGATTATCGCTTCACCCTCTTTGGTAGGTTCATCGATTCTGAACTTTGGTCTGGACATCTTGAAACTTTACTGCTTGAATTCAACCGTTGACGTTCTTCCGCATAATATTCTTGAATACTTATTTTCTTGAAAGAATGAATTCTTTTATTCTTGAACTTCAAATTTGTGTACTACGTAGAAACCTGCACATCATAAAACAAAACAAACAGAACGAAATAAAATTTTCTGCCCAATTTGTACTAGGAGTTACTGATGAAAGCTATAAAAGTCTATACTAAGAATAAAAATAATGTTTTTGTAGCCATTACAAAATGTAAAAATAAAACAAAAGGGAGTTTTATGCCCAAAATGAAACCATGGATTCTTATACCCTTGAACACATGAAAAACAACATAGGGGTTATTGTTCCCTATATGAAACTAGGGGTTATTGTGCCCTGTGAAGACATGAAAACTAAAATAGGGGTTATTGTTCCATATATGTAACCAGGGTTTATTGTGCCCTGTAAAGACATGAATAATAAAATAGGGATTATTGTGTCCTTTATGCAACCAGGGTTATTAGGCCCTGTGAAGACATAAAAAAATAAAATAGGGGCCTATATGCAACCAGGGGTTATTGTACCCTGTGAAGTCATGAAAAATAAAGTAGGAATTATTGTGCCCTATATGCAACCAGGCGTTATCGTTCGCTGTGAAGACATGAAAAATGAAGTAGGGATTATTGTGCCCTATATGCAACCAAGGGTTATCGTGCCCTGTGAAGACATGAAAAATAGGATAGGGGTTATTGTGCCTATATGCAACCAGGGGTTATTGTGCCCTTTGAAGTCATAAAGAATACAATAGGGATTATTGTGCCCTATATGCAACCAGGGGTTATCGTGCCCGGGAAGACATGAAAAATAGGATAGAGGTCATTGTGCCTTATATACAAATAGGGATTATTGTTCCCTGTGAAGTCATGAAAAATAAAATAGGGGTTATTGCGCCCTATTTGTAACTAGAGGTTATTACGTCCTGTGAAGACATGATATATATATTTTCTTTCCGCTTATATTATTATTATTATTATTATTATTATTATTATATTGTTATTATTATTATTATTTAACATTATTTTATTTTATTTTTATTTGTACATTAAATAAACTAAAAATAAAATAAAATGCCTCAGATTTATGAAGAAAAGAAAAAAAATCCTTCTTTATCATTATTATCATTTTATTGTGCATATTGTATAAGAGAAAAGGATTCAAGAACTTACCATCGTGGCGTTTGTCTCTCACAAATTGTTTGCTCGATTCTGCCTCATACCTGTTTGAGACAAAGAATCTATTCTTAATTTTCCTGAATGGTGGTTGGTTTGCGATTTCGAGTATCTCGTGAAGCTTCCGCCCCGCTTGGAAGATTCATTCTATTGATGATCGCCCCAAATATCTTGAAGATGTGTTAAAGACAGTCCTTATCTTTTCTTGGAATACTTCTTATGAAAATTCTTACCCATCACCATTTTGTGCATGTTGTGTGGTTCATTTGTACCCAAGCAACTCTGTTGCTTTATCAACTTTTCACATGGTATCAATTTATGATATTTATATTCTTGATTGGTTCACAACCCTAGTCAATGTGGTGCATGCCCCCAACACTCAACTGGAATTACCGTAGTCAATTTTGTCGTTTTGATTTTATTTTCTCACTTGACGTGAGTTGATGTTGAGAGAGACTCAAAGAATAACGAACACAAGTATTCATGACACTAGTGACAGGGTTATGAAAGAAAAGTTATATCTTTAGAAGGAACAAATAAATAAGTTAATGTTTGAAAGAAGATAAAGAATCTTATCTAAAAGTACGTAACAACTTTAATGAATCATGACATGCATTTGGACTGAACGTTTTGATCTTTTCGAGTTGTCCAAAATCTCACAAAACAATGTTGTACATTTCAGTCTAAGCTTGACTTTTATCTTGATTGTGCTCATGTCAAGACAGAATGTCATCATTTTATTAGTGTTGCCCTTCATGATTTTCTACTAATAAGACATTCTAATCTCCGCCTCTCAACTAACCATCGTCTTATGGTGCCCGCGAGGGTTTTCAATCATAAGACTCTCTCATGTTTCTTCATTTCTTCTTTGTAATGCACCGTAGGTCACATATCATGTCTCAGCGTTTGGAGAATTGAAGAACATGATTATCGTTTCATTGAGTGATTGGACCAAACCCCAATGAAGGGTAGCCTACGTATCCTCTTAGGAATCGGGTCAAACGTAGTTCAATAACTTCATTTGTTTCTTTTTTTATTTATTTGTTTGTTTCTTTTTTTCAAAGATGAAACACTAGGCAAGTGAAGTTTGAGATAAAAGAGGATACATTTTTATCCTCTCATCTTGAGAATGTCAATCATGACAATGAGTGCTAAACGTAGTATCTTTGACCGAATCTGCATTGATAATTGTGTCGATCGCCTTTCGCTCCATATCTGCAAGTTGCAAAGCTCCCATGGATAACACTTGCTTAATAATTCAAGGGCCTTGCCAATTTGGGGAAAACTTTCCCTTGGCCTCGTCTTGATGGGGAAGCATGCGTTTCACAACAAGTTGACCCACTTCAAAATTTCTTGGGTGTACTTTCTTATTATAAGCCCGAGCCATCCTATGCTTATATAATTGACCAAAACAAATTGATGTCAATCGTTTTTCTTCTATTAGTGCTAATTGTTCTAACCTTGATTTAACCCATTATGTATCCTCAATTTCTGCTTCAACAATGGTTCGAAGAGAAGAGATTTCAATTTCTACGTGTATGACAACATCAGTTCCGTAAACTAATAAGTAGGGAGTTGCACCGAATGACGTACGAACAGTCGTGGGATATACCATGAGAGTGAAGGGTAGATTTTCATGCCACTATCTATATCCTTGCACCATTCTCCTAAGAATCTTCTTGATGCTTTTATTTGCCGCTTCAATAGCCCCATTTGCTTTGGACCGATAAGGGGTTGAATCACGATGAACAATTTTAAATTGCTCACAAACTTCCTTCATCAGGTGGTTGTTGAGATTCATCGCATTGTCTGTAATAATGACTTTTGGTATACCGAAATGACATAAGATGTTGTAATGAACAAAGTCCACCACGACTTTCTTGGTGACTAATTTGAATGTGACAGCTTCTACCCATTTGGTAAAGTAATCGATGGCAACTAAAATAAATTGATGCCCTTTAGATGCTTTCCGATTGGCCCATAACGTCCATTCCCCAAGCAACAAAAGGCCACCAAGCAGACACATGATGCAACTCTAAAGGGGATGAGTGAATCAAGTCGCTATGAATCTGGCGCTGATGGCACTTGCAAACAAATTGGAAGTAATCTCGCTCCATGGTCAACGAATAGTATCCTTCCCGAATAATCTTTTTTGCTAGAACGTAAACATTCATGTGTGGGCCATATACCCCTGAATGTACCTCATTCATAATTGTTTCCGCCTCCTGAGCATTCACACATCGCAATAAATTCAAATATAGACTCCTTTTATATAAGATCGCCTCTCAAGAAGAAACTATTGGCGAGTCACCTAATAGTTTTTTTGATCTTTATCAGCGTGTATTGGATATTCTCCAACTTTTATAAACTGCTTGATCGTGATACCAGGGCTAACCATCTACCTCTACTTCAATTATATTGCAATAACCATGTTGGTCCCTAAATTGGATTTCCAATGGGTCAATGTAGGTATTACTTGGGTAAGGAAGCATTGAGGCTAGGGTGACCAAAGCATCAACCAATTCATTGTGAAACCTGGAATATATCTAAATTCAGTAGACTTGAACCTTTTGATGAGGTTTTCTAAACATTGCTTGTACGGTATGAGCTTAACGTCTTGAGTTTCCCATTCGCCTCGAGCTTGTCGAAATGAGCAAGTCGAAACCCCCAAAACTAGCAGCTCATGCACATCGAGATTTATTGCCATATTTAAACCCATGATGAAAGCTTCGTATTCTGTTGTGTTGTTGGTAGAAAAGAATCAAAGTCATTCTGTGGCAGGATAATGACATTCGTTTGGTGAGATAAGAACCGCCCCAATCCTACTCCATTTTGGTTGACAACCCCATCAAAATATAATTTCCGCACATGATTATCATTAGGATTTTCTTCCTCAATAGAGTTTATCGCTTCATCAAGGAAGTATGTCTTTAAGGGATCATACTCATCATCGATCGGATTCTCCGCCAGATGATCGACCAGTGCTTGTGTTTTCATGGAGGTGCGAGTGACATAAACAAGTCAAATAATGTAAGCGAAATCTGCCATTTTGCCAACCTACCTGTTGGCATGGCTTTTTGAAAAATATATTACAAAGGATCCATTTGAGATATGAGGTAGGTGGTGTAGGACAAAAAATAGTTCTTCAATTTTCGCACAACATGTCTTTTCTAATAGAGTGTACCTTGCCTCATAGCTTGTGAACTTCTTGCTCGAGTAATAGATAGCTTGTTCCTTTTTACCTGTGACATCGTGTTGTCCTAGAACGCAACCAAAGGAATTATCCATCACCGAAAGGCATAAAAATGAAGGCCTAACAGGCTCTTGGGGGACCAGTACCAGAGAATTCGCTAGATATTCCTTAATTTTGTCAAAAGCCTTTTGACACTCACTTGTCCATTTAATAGCAGCATCCTTTTTCAACAACTTGAATATCGGCTCGCATGTAGTAGTGAGTTGAGCGATGAGTCTATTGATATAGTTTAACCTTCCCAGAAAACTCATGTCACACCCCGAGCTACCCCCGAGACGCGGACACGGAACCTAGGACCACAAGTGATCCCAAGCTAACCCTGTTGCCATGATCATGAGCATACTAAAGATAATAAACTGATGCAGAAGCTAAATCATAATTAAATCTGAAAAGATAGAGAATACCCATATTCTATAACTGAGATATATGAAAACAATGAGTTTAATACAAAGGAAATATTAACTCAATACTAAGCTGAATCTAACTATGTCTGAAATAAGCCTCTAAACTGGACTAGAAATACTGGAAAAGCCCCATATTTATCTAGCAAAAAATGAAACTAAATGACTAAAGACTAAAATAAAACTCATAACCGTTGCCCTCGGAGAAGGAGGACTCACCACTGAATCTGCTGAACTGGAGATCAGAAATTGATCTATGCGTCATCTGGATGCTGAGAACCTGAACCTACATCACGAGAAGATGTAGCGCACGTATGCGTCAGTACTTGAAAGGTACTGAGCATGTAGGATAGAGTAAAGCCAAAATAAAACATAACTGAACAAGCATAAAAACAAGTATAATAATCTAACATGATAAACTAAGTTCTGAGCTAACTGGATGCAATGACCAATTTATAACATGCTAAAACTGATTACTAAATATACTGATAAATGGTCAATGCAGAGAGTCTGACTAATATGTGGGAGCTACTAATAACTGATAATAAAACCACATGAGCTTAATGTGGAGTCCAATGTATACGCCCCATCGAGAGGACCCAATATACCCTGCCAAAGGTATAAAGGCATGCTGGCATGATCACTAACCTAATTGCCCACAGAGGGGACTTACAACTTACTTGACTAGTAGTTCTGGGACTAATTGGGTACGCAACCCTAGTCCAACTCGGTATTATGCTACTCCAAATGAATTATGTAAATTAACTGATTATGTCTGAGTTTCTGTAAATACTGGATAGCTCAAAACTGAACATGCAAACTGAGAATACAACAATTAATTTGGTAATTATGCATTTATAACTGAGGCATGTATATCTGAAATGTCTGAAATATCTAACCTAGCATGTTTAATTCAAGAACTAAAGAAATACATAGCCAGGGTTCTGAAATTCATGCAATAAACTGAATAATAACATGATAATCTGATTTGGAACATATAACTAATAAGTTCATAAAGTTCTCTTGACGTTCTAGAAACCCTAGATCTAATCATGATATGGGAATCAAGAATCAGACTAAAAACTAAGGACCTAATGGGTGCAAGCAACCCACTAGTGAAATCCCACATGCATGGTGATGAAATCCACGAAAAAATACTTAAGTTTGGGGGCTGGAACTGCTGGAGCTTGTGGCATTCTTGAACTAGGGTTCTTGAACTTTTTCTCCTCTCTTGCTTCTAATTTTCTAAGTTTTGATTTAATGATTTGACTTAGATATGTTTTAATTATGTTTCTAGGCTTAAACTGACTAAAATCTGATTATTTAGGGTAAAAAAATGCGCTTAAGGTTTAAACAAAGTGGGAAAAGATCAAAAGACCCCTGGATAAGTTGCTGTCGGACCAAACGACAGCTAGGACTGACGGTCCATCGTCTGACCGAAGCCCCGTCGTTGGATCCGTCGATTGGCTCTGTTCGACACGCCTTTACTAAAATGGGCACAACTTTTTACTCATAGATCTGATTTTAGCAAGGTTGGTGGATATGAAAAGATAATGCAATTATCTATCTGTGGGTAGGTCATGGGGACACCTAAGTCTTTACGTGCTAAGAGTTATGATCATTTAAAGCTGACCTAACTGCATTTCCCCTTAACTGTCTGCAAATTTTCCACCTACGGTCAGACCTACGAACCGTGCTGGTCATCCGTAGCTCTTGTCTGAGAGCGGGTGAAGGGAGAATTGATCGACGCTCATGGACTACGGACCGCCGTCTGACCTACAAACCGTGCTGGTCATCCGTAGCTCTTGTCAGAGAGCGGGTGAATGGAGTATTAATCGATGGTCACGGACTATAGACTGTCGTTTGACCTATGTACCGTAAGTCCGTCCGTCATCCAAGACTTAACCAATTTTTCTGATCCTATCGACGGTTGTGCAGGATGGATCGTGGGTCAGACTACGGTCCGTCGATGCCACCGTTGGTTGCACCTGCAAATTTTTTTCCATAAAGCTGGTTTTTGGTCTGTTTTAGCTATGGGGTGTTACATAAAGACCAAACTAGTTGAACTATAGGGAGAGAGTTGCAAATCCTACTACTAAACACTGAGAACTGAGTTTCTGACTGAATTAAGTTCCAATGACATGCAAATATGATGAAAATGCAAGTACAAACTGAGGGAACATGATTCTAAGACTGAATTCACGCATGAATGACTGGAAAATTGAAGAGGAACTATTACCTCAAGCTGGAGTGGAATCAGAAGGAAAGAGGTGAGGATACTTGGCTTTCATGGCTGCTTCTGCTTCCCAAGTAGCTCCCTTTACGGACTGACTCCTCCACAAAACCTTGACTGAAGCGACTTCTTTATTTCTCAACCTTTTAACCTGACGGTGAAAAATCTCAACTGGTACATCCTCATAAGAAAGACTATCTTTCACCGCCACACTCTTTAATGGCACTACAGAGGCTGGATCACCCACAAACTTCTTCAAGAGTGAGATGTGGAAGACCGGATGCATTGCTGCTAATTCTGCTGGCAACTCTAACTCATATGCCACCTTGCCAACCTTTTCAAGATCTTGTAAGGGCCTACATATCTAGTACCGAGCTTCCCTTTCTTTCCAAATCTCATCACCCCTTTCATAGGTGAGACCTTCAGAAAAACCCAATCATCAACTTGGAACTCTAGTTCCCTTCTTCTTACATCTGCATAAGATTTCTGACGACTTTGGGTTGTCTTAGGTCTATATCTAATGAGTTGAACTTTCTCCATAGCATAAAGGACTGAACTGACCCTAGCAAAGCTGCTTCACCTACTTCAAACCAACCAACATGAGATCTACATCTACGCCCATATAAAGCCTCATAAGGGGCCATCTGAATGCTGGAATGGTAGCTATTACTTTAGGAAAACTCAATAAGAGGAAGGTGATCATCCCAACTACCATTGAAATCGATCACACAAGCTCTCAACATATCCTATGCTCTGCCTGCCCTCCGTCTTTGGATGAAATGTTGAACTAAGGTTGACTTGAGTACCAAGACCTTTCTGAAATGACTTCCAGAAATGAGAGGTAAACTGAGGACCTCTATCTGAGATGATAGACAAAGGGACCCCATGCAACCTCACAATTTCATTGATATAAAGCTTGGCATAGTCCTCCGCCGAATTTGTATTCTTGACTGCTAAAAAGCAAGAAGATTTTGTCATCCTATCAACTATCACCCAAATGGAGTCATGCTGTCTGCGAGTACGAGGTAAACCTGTGATGAAATCCATATTGATCACATCCCACTTACAAGTAGGAATATTAATCTCTGTACTCATATAGTGGAATTCTGATGTTCTACCTTGACCTGCTGGCAATTGGGGCACTTACTCACAAAGTCTGCTATATCCCTCTTCGTGCCATTCCACCAATAGACTTCCCGTAGATCGCGGTACATCTTAGTGGCACCTGGATGAATAGAATACCTAGAGTTTTGGGCTTCTGCAAGAATATGTTGTCTCACTCGCCCACATCAGGAACACACAATCTACCCTGGTAGCGAAGTACAATATTTTACCCTTGGAAGAAAACCTCCACTCTCTGATTATGGACTGCGCCCTTAATTTCAAGCAAGATTGGGTCACTATCTTGCTTTTTCTTAACCTCCACTACCAAAGACGATTCTGCCCCATTCTGAATTGTTACACCGCTGTTTGATATGCTCATAAGGCGAACTCCCAAGCGAGTAAGCTTATGAACATCCTTCACTATCTCGTTCCTTTCTTCATCAACATGGGCTACACTACCCATACATAATCTACTAAGAGCATCTGCTACTACATTCACCTTACCAGGATGGTAATGCACACTCATATCATAATGCTTAAGGAATCAAGCCATCTCCTCTGGTGAAGATTTAACTCTTTCTAGGTGAACACATACTGAAGGCTCTTATGGTTAGTGAACACATCTACGTGAACACCATACAAGTAGTGTCAGCAGATCTTTAGTGCAAACACCACTGCTACAAGCTCGAGGTCATGAGTTTGATGGTTCTTCTCATGAACCTTAAGTTGTCTAGAGGCATAAGTTATCACCTTACCTCGCTGCATCAACACACAACGTAGGCCAACTCTGGATGCATCACAATAGATCACATAACCATCTGAACCCTCTGGTAAGAGTCAAGATAGGAGCTGTAGTGAATTTAGTTTTCAATTCTGCAAAGCTTTTCTCACAATCATCTGACCATTGGAACTTGACCATCTTCTGTGTTAACCTAGTTAATGGTGAGGCTATAGATGAAAATTCTTCCACGAACCTTATGTAATAACCCGCTAGACCTAAGAAACTTCTGATATCTGTAGCAAAGGTAGGTCTGGTCCATTGTTTCACTGCTTCTATATTCTGTGAATCCACTCGGATTGCTTTGCTAGATACAATGTGACCATGGAAAGCAACAGAGTGCAACCAGAACTCACATTTGCTGAACTTAGCGAATAACTGGCGATCCTTGAGAGTCTGTAAAGCAATTCTCAAATGACTCGCATGTTCTTCCTCATTCCTTGAGTAATTGAGGATATCATCAATGAAGACGATAACTAACAAGTACAAGTACTGTTTGAACACTCTGTTCATCAAATCCATGAAAGGTGCAGGAGCATTACTTAGTCCAAACGACATAACTACAAATTTATGATGACCATACCGAGTTTTGAAGGCTGTTTTTAGAATGTCACTATCTCTGACTCTGAGCTGATGATAACCCAATCTGAGGTCTAACTTTGAGAAATGGCTAGCACCCTGAAGTTGGTCAATCAAGTCATTAATCCTGGGGATGGGATACTTATTCTTGATTGTGACCTTATTCAACTGTCTATAATCAATGCACATTCTGAGAGAACCATCTTTCTTCCTTAAGAACAACACTGGTGCACCCCATGGTGAAATACTAGATCTGATAAAACCCTTATCTAGAAGGTCTTTCAACTGCTCTTTCAATTCCTTAAGCTCTGTTGGAGACATTCTATAAGGAGGAATATAAATAGACTGGGTATTTGGAAGGAGATCAATTCCAAAATCAATTTTCCTTTCGGAAGGGACTCCGGAAAGATCTTCTGGAAATACTTCTGGAAATTTACAGACTACTGGAACTGACTCAAGAGTTGGGGTTTGAAGGCTATAATCCTTAACCCGAACTAGATGATAGATATAAACCTTAGATATCATCTTTCTGGCCTTAAGGTAAGAAATAAATCGACCCATAGGCGCTAAGCTACTACCCGTCCATTCAAAGATTGGTTCATCTGGAAACTGAAAACGAACAATCCTAGTTCTAAAATCGACTGAGGCATAACATGAGTGTAACCAATCCATGCCTAGAATGACATCGAAGTATATCATTTCTAACTCTACTAGATTTGCTGAGGTGACTTTCTGAGAGACTGTGATAGGGAAATTTCTGTATACCCGTCTAGCTATAACTGGGTTCCGACTAGAGTAGAGACTGAAAAATACTTTGAGAGAGTTTCTGGGCTAACATTGAATTGGACTGCTATGTAAGGAGTTACAAAAGAAAGAGTAGCCCCTGGATCTAATAATGCATAAACATCAAGGTCAAAGACACGTAACTTACCAGTGACTACATCAGATAACCTTCCTGATCCTGGCGATCCTGAAGAGAGTACAACCTATTCTGGCGCTGACCGCCACCTGATGAGTTACCGCTGAGTTGCGCGACTTGCTGGTGCTGCTGAAGTTGTAGACTGAGCTCTACCATTGCCACCTCCTTGACCTTGTCTAGAAGGAAAATCCCTCAACCTGTGACCAGACTGATCGAACCCAAAACATCCCTCTTTTCCCACAAGACACTCGCCCGGATGGTTCTTACCATACTTAGGGCAAGTGGGGTAAGTCTTGGTGCCTGAAACACTTCCCTGAGATTTAGAGCCTGGTGCTCTACCCTTTTGGTCATACCTGTTCTTGGAGGATGGAATACTAGCTGGTGAAGGGGCTGGAGCCAAAAACTTCTGCTGACCTTGCGAGCAATTTCCACCATCTGATATCTGCTGAGAATAGTCATAGTTCCCAGTCCTAGCCTTCTTATTTTCCTTAGCCTGTTCCCTAAGCTTATCACCCTCAACCTACTGAGCATGAGTTATAAGCCTAGAGATGTTCATATCTCCAAGTAACATCGCATTTCTGCACTCAATTTTCACCAAATCTGACACTCCCTACAAAAACTTATTCATCTAAGCCCTGGAGTCAGCAATCATGTGAGGAGCATACCTGGAGAGTTGGTTAAACTTGAGTCCATACTCTTGGATTGTCATGTTACCTTGCCTTAAGTTCATGAATTCTTGGGCCTTTTCTTCTCTCAACTATATTGGGAAAAACCTGTCGAGAAAATTCTCACTAAAGCAGTCCCAAGTGATAGGAGCCGCATTTGCACCCCATTCTCCTTCCACTGAGTGTACCAGATATGAGCAACATCCTTCAACTGGTATGATGCTAACTCAACCCGATCATTCCCAATGACTTTCATTACCTCAAAGATCTTCTTGATCTCATCCAAGAAATTCTGATGATCCTCATTAGTCTGTGATCCTAAGAACTCAGGCAGATTCCACCTAACAAAGTCATAGACCCTTGCTGCTACTGATTCACCATTTTCATTCAGATGAGCATGAACCCGATTCCTTTGGTTAGTCATACTCTGAGCCAACATTTGTATGACATTTCTGAACTCAGCATTGGAGACTTCCTGATCTGGGGCTGGAGGAGTTGCGTTTGCATTTCTGGCGTTCACATTCCTAGCGTTAGCTCTACGAGGAGGGATGATATGAAACGTAGAATGTCAAGTTAGAATAGAATAAGATCATACCTCACGCACGATAAGAGTAACAAGAAAGTGAAGTTTTTCCTTAAACACTTCATAGCCTCCCTCTCATTAGATGTGGTGCACTTCACACCCACGAAAAGGACTCTACATAGTGCGGCTTTTCAGACATCCTAGGACACTTAAACCTAGTGCTTTGATACCAAGTTTTGTCACGCCCTAAGCTACCCCCAAGATGCAGACACGGAACCTAGGACCACAAGTGATCCCAAGCTAACCCTGCTAGCATGATCATGAGCATACTAAACATAATAAACTGATGCGGAAGCTAAATCATAATTAAATCTGAAAAGATGGGGAATACCCATATTCTACAACTAAGATATTTGAAAACAATGAGTTTTATACAAAGGAAATATTAACTCAATGCTAAGTTGAATCTAACTAAGTCAGAATAAGTCTCTAAACTGGACTAGAAATACTGGGACAAGCCCCATCTAAGTTTAGCAAAAACTGAAACTAAATGACTAAAGATTGAAGTGAAACTCATAACTGTTGTCCTCAGAGAATGAGGACTCACCACTAAATCTACTGAACTGGAGATCGGAAATCGATCTATGCGTGATCTGGATGTTAAGAACCTAAACTTGCATCACGAGAATATGGAGCGCACGTGTGCTCCAATGCTTGAAATGTACTGCGCATGTAGGATAAAGTAAAGCTGAAATAAAACTTAACTGAACAAGCATAAAAACAAGTATAATAATCTGACATGATAAACCAAATTCTGAGCTAACTGGATGCAATGAACAATTTATAACATGCTAAAATTGAGTACTGAATATACTGATAAATGGTCAATGCATAGAGTATGACTGATCTGTGGGAGCTACTAATAACCGATAATAAAACCAGATGAGTTAAATGTGGTGTCTAATGTATACGCCCCAACGAGACGACCCAACATATCCTGCCAAAGGTATAAAGGCATGCTAGCGTGATCACTAAACTGATAGCCCACAGAGGAGACTTACAACCTACTTGGCTAGTAGTTCTGGGACTAATTGGGTACGCTGAACCCTAGTCCAACTCGGTATTATGCTACTCCCAATGAATTCTGTAAATTAACTGATTATGTTTGAGTTTTTGTAAATACTGGATACCTCGAAACAGAACATGCTAAATGAGAATGCAACAATTAATCTATTAATTATGCATTTATAACTGAGGCCTGTATATATGTAATGTCTGAAATATCTGACCTAGCATGTATAATTCAAGAACTAAAGAAACACATAGCTAGGGTTCTAAAATTCATGTTATAAACTTAATAAATAACATGATAATCTGATTTAGAACATATAACTAATAAGTTCATGAAATTCTCTTGAAGTTATAGAAACCCAAGATCTAATCATGATATGGAATCAAGAATTTTACTGAAAACTAGTGACTCAATGGGTGAAAGGAACCTACTAGTCAAATCCCACATACCTGGTGATGAAATCCACGAAAAAATACTTAATTTTTGGGGCTGGAACTGCTGGAGCTTGTGGCATTCTTGAACTAGGGTTCTTGAACTTTTTCTCCTCTATTGCTTCTAATTTTCTAAGTTTCGATATAATGATTTGACTTAGATATGTTTTAATTATGTTTCTAGGCTAAGACTAAAATGTGATTATTTAGGATAAAAAAGACGTCACTTAAGGTTTAAACGAAGTGGAAAAAGATCAAAAGACCCCTGGGTAAGTTGTTGTCGGACCGAACGACGGCAAGGACTGACGGTCCGTCGTCTGATCGATACCCCGTCGTTGGGTCCGTCGACCCAGCCTGTTCGACATGCTTTTCTAAAATTGGCGTAACTTTTTACTCGGAGGTCTGATTGTGGCAAGGTTGAATGCTATGGAAAGATAATTCAATTATCTAACTGCGGAAAGTTGAGCCAACTATATTTCCCCTTAACTGTCTGCAAAATTTCCCCCTACGGTCAGACCTACAAACCATAGGTCCACATATGGACTGTGCTGGTCATCCGTAGCTCTTGTCAGAGAGGGGGTGAAGGGAGTATTGGTCGACGGTCATGGACTACGAATCGTCATCTAACCTACGGACCGTGCTGTCCATTCGTAGCTCTTGTCAGAGAGTGGGTGAAGGGAGTACTGATCGACGGTCACGGACTACGGACCGTTGTCTGACCTTCAGGCTGTAAGTCCGCCCGTCTTCGAAGACTTAACCAATTTTCAGGGCTGAAATTTTTGGGAGTTTCTGATCCCATCGACGGTTGTGCAAGACGGACCGTGGGTCAGACTATAGTCCGTGATGCACTATTTGTTGCACCTGTAGATTTTTTTTCTGTAAAGCTAGTTTTTGGTCTGTTTTGGCTACGGGGTGTTACAACTCTTGAATTCAATTTTGATTTTTGGAGGTGGCCATTCTCGAATGGACTTTATCTTGGAGGGGTCCAATTCATTCCTCTTCAACTAACTATAAAACCCAAAAGCTTTCCAGATGGAACTCCAAATGCACATTTAACTGCATTAAGCTTAAGGTTGTAGTTTCTCAACCTTTCGAAGAACTTTCTTACATCACGCACATGGTCAATTTGCGTTCTAGACTTTATGATGACATCATCGATATATACCTCAACTTATTTATGCATTGATACGCTCAAACTTACTTCTCAAATAAGAAGTAAAGAGGTCGTATCAAGTAAAGAACCAAACTAATGAGGTTGGGATCGTTCCCACGAGGAAAATAGTTAAGACTTAACTTTGTTCTATTATTACTATTATTTAGTCAATTATTTCCCTAGAAAACAAAAGACAATAAAGGGGGTTTTATTCCTAAATTAATGAAAATAATTAACTAAACTAAAATAAACAACTAATAGATTCAAATCTTGCAATTTAATCAATTAATAAAAGTAACTAGGGCTTAAGTGTTTCGCACAGGTTCCTAACTTGATAATTCTAACTATAACAATTCTTTCCTAGTATCTTGCATGTAAAGTGATAAGTTATGTATCTCTAAATCCTTGGTCCGGCATCTAGAAAATTTCACTCCGCACCTTGGTCCGACTACGTGTGTTGCTATACTAACCCTTACCTTTACCTCATATGAAGCATTGTATTCGATATTTGAGTAAGTTATTACATCGTATCAATCGACACTAGCCTATTAGATAGTGTACACTAATTTTATATTGATAATTCTTTTCCTATTATCTACCTCCTTGGTCCGGCAAGTAGCATTAAGGCGAGTTCTAACGTTGGCCATCCATTAAAAAGACTTCTAAACGGAAGAATTATCAATACATGCAAGACACTATTCTAGAATTGCTATTTTAGTTAGATTTTACCTCATTATTCACCCATGGTTCCCACAACCCTAGTTATGGAGTTTAGTTACCCATGGTCATAATCACACTATTCATATATTTAATATAAGAATCATGCACTTACTTTAATGAAAAAGAATAAAATCCAGAAATTCACTTGATTAATCAACAAAAGCACCAACAATCAATTCCAGAAAAAGTGTAACAAATGCTGAAATTAATCCTTCAATACTTGAACAAGAGAACTAAAGATTATCCAAAAGTCTAACTATCAAAAAGTCTAACTCTCCAAAAGTCTCACCCCAAAAACGAGGTTTTTTGAACTATTTATAAAAAACCAAAACCTAATAAAAGAAGGATTCCAATTACTGAAAATCTGTCAAAGCGCGTTTGAGTCGACGGACCTCGTGACGGACCGTCGTGGTCACGACAGGCCGTCATGGCCTCCGTCGTCCCATACTTCACAAATTCTTCTACTGCTTTCTTCATTACCCTCAACGAACAGGTATGACGGACCGTTCCAAGCACAACGGTCCATCGAGGGTCTCCGTTCCATAATACTTTAACTTCTTGGAATTTGGGTATTGGGACTACTCTCTAATAATTACGATGAACCAGCAGAATGAACCGTCGTAGCTATGACGGTCCGTTATGGAATTTTGTAATCCCACACTAGGTCAGACTTCCCCATCTTTCTTCAGCAGCTTCACTACGATGCCACCTACGGACCGTCACAGGCTCGACGGGCTGTCATAAGCTCAGTAGGTGGTCTCTTCTGCATTTTTTCGCTCAAAAACTTCCATGTTCATCTTTGGACAGATTTCCTGCAAATAAGGAGAAACTTACATAAAAATCAATACAAAAAGGCTTTTGGACACACACTAAACTTAAGGAAAAAGCATTGAAAATACCGTGAAACCACGGTACATCAACACCCTCAACTTAAATTCGTTGTTTGTCCTCAAGCGACGCACTATGACTCACTACAAAATCTTTGTACAATAGTATCCATATTTTAGCTTTCGCAATCATTTGGCTATCAATCCGGATCAGTCTTATCATGTTTATGCATGTTATCACTATTAGGCTTGAATTATGTGGAACCAGACCATGACACAGACTCACCACGCACTAACACCTATCCTCTTCAATTTCTCACCGAGGTGCTAATATTTCCGGCATTGCAACTAGTGTACTCACTTCAAAACAACATCCTCATTTTTCACACACTGATTTCAGTTTGAGTATAAGGATTACTTTTCAATACTCACTCTCAGAACAAATTGATAACTCATTCATACATATTTCCATAAGCTTGCCCTTATTTTCACTACTTTAAGTTCGCCATACAGCTCTTAGGATCACGATAGGACTTTCTTAGCTTGTAACATAGGCTCAGGGTCAGATAGGGTATATTTAGGTATACTTTAGTGACTTTTTGCCCTCCTTGACATATCGGCTAAACGTACCACTTTTTATCGTTTTATTTCGCCCAATTTCTCATATTCTTTCACCTTGCTATTTTTCATTCTTTCTTCAATTGTGTCAGTGACTCTTTTCTTTTCTTGATTGTATTTATTATATTTTTTTTAGTTTCACTTTTCTTTCAACTGGTTCTTGAGTCACTTTTATTTTGTTCTTTCTCTCTCTTTGTTCTTTCAACCTCACTTTCCAGAGCATTCCTCATAATAGCCACCCTTAACTCATGGCTTTGCCATGAATCAAAGTACACAATACCAAAAGTTGGGTCAGGGACACGAAAAGGTTGTTTACTGCATTAGCCACCCTCAACTTATGCTTTTGGCATAAGATGAGGTGCACATGTCCAAGGAGGGACCAGGGCCAACACATTATTCCCATAAAAGATCAGTTGGGGTGAAAAAGAAAGGTCTATTTTAAGCTCAAATCATTTGGATCAAAGAGGGATTAATTTCATTCGGTTTTTTTTTAATTTAGGCTAAAAATTGGCTATATTGAACAAGAGCCTATGATCCTTTCCTAATTGTCTATTATAGCTTACTTTTAGTAGGACTAACCAGGCAAGTTCTAGCTAAGTTCAAATAGTGGACTATTCTAATTTTTCTCACACTCACTTGACATCTCATTACTCTACTAGATTATCAGACACCTAGTTCGAGTCTTAGACTTAGGGTCATGCAGTGGTGTATCTCTATGTTATGCTTAGAGCCACACATTTATCAATTACTATGCCTAGCGATGCATCATTTTCGTTACATCAGGATATCATTTTGTTTTAGTCATGCTTCAGATTTATACTATGTACACAAGATATAGATATGCCAGTTCAACAATAAAAATAATCAGTCTCTTGGGGAAAAAGAACACAGGCAAGAAAACCCCAAAAGAGGATCGTGAATTGGTATCTCAGAATTCACCCTAGCACTAACTTTCCATTTACCCCACCCCCAACAAAAAGATATGCAATTGTCCCCAATGCATAAAAAAAACTGAAACACGAGAGTGTTAGGTGAAGCAAACCTGAGGCGCAAAGCGCCGACGATCAGCAAGTTGGTGGGTCCGGTTCCCCAGAACCTACTACATATGTAGTCTGGACACCCTCAGTAGTGTCCTCATCAGCAATAGCACTATAAGTAGTGCCTCGCGCTGTCTCCACAATTCTGGAGCTAGATGCCCCAGCAGCTGACTCTACAACCCTAATCTGATGCGCCTCCTCATCAGCAATCGAGGCTCTCTGTAACGACCTGTTTAGTCGTTTTGAGCAGCAGATTTTATTTCTGGAAAAACTGTGTGAGTCGACGGAACCCACGACGGACCGTCATGGGCACGACGGGACGTCGAGGGTGTCTCGTTCCAAAAGACTTAGACTTCTGAAATTTGGGTACTAAAATCGACTCTCTAAACTTCGCGACGGACCTGCAGGACGAACCGTCGTGGGCACGACAGACCGTCACAGACCCTTTCGTGGAATTGAGTCTCTGAACTCTGTGACGGAGCAGCAGGACGGACCGTCGCAGGCGCGACGGGCCTTCGCAGACTGCGTAATCCCAGGCTGCGTCGGATTTCTGTTAGTGATTTAAGGGGCGTTTTGGACTATTGCTGCTTTAATTTTAAAGTTAGAGGGTTAATGTTAATAAGTCCAATTATTTGGGGGTTAAAAGAGGTAACCTTGAGTTAATTAGTGGG
>NC_028639.1:16344848-16356931 GCF_001406875.1 Solanum pennellii
ATTAATGAGTTTAAGTCTTCCGCATTACTTTCTGTTGATATTAAATTGAAATGTTAGGGTTTAGATTGGTTGGTTCGCTCACATAGGAGGGTAAGTGTGGGTGCCAGTCGCGGCTCGGTTTTGGGTCGTGACACTCTCCTCGCAGCCTCCATCTTACTTTGCTCCTTCTTCCTTGCTCTAGCCTCATCCTCCTCTCGACCTCTACGCCTCTTGGCATGCTCTCGAGGGGGAGGTGGTGGAATCTCAAAGTGGCGAATAAAGCCGCCAACACTGTGTCATCAGGAGGCTCTGCAGAAGGGGCCTCAGACTCAGGCACCCTAGCCTCTAGTGTCATATCAATATCTGCACGCAGACTCTCAACCACAGCCTGAAGGGTCGAAACGTCCATCGGAGGGGCTGGACGGGCTAGCACCCGCAACTCAAAAGCGTCTAGCGCTGATGAACCTCATCGATCTTCCGCTCTGTGTGTTGTGCCATTTTACGCTCCATGCGCTCCTCTGCCTCAAAAATAGACCTCTGTATCGAAGGCTGGATGTGATGCAGAAGTGTGGCCATCTGAGCCTCTAGTTTCTGGACCCTAGCAAGCGGGACCAGAGCGGGGAAAGGGGTTGAGCGAGAGGAGCTAAGGGCAGTGCTACTACCTGGGATAGACTCGACCGGGGTTGTGTCAGTGGTTGCTGAAGTAGACTGCGTAGCCGTTCGAGCATGTGCTACAGTATTAGCCAGATTTTCACCAAGTGGAGGCAACTCTGTACGGGGTCTTCTGCGTGGATCCGACTCATTGGACTCATCCCTGATGAGGCCGATATCAACAGTGCCCAACGGAGTCTTGAGCTGATCAATGTGCCAGACGGGCACACTTGCGGACCTGCATAAGGAAAATATCATGCACGGAAAAGGGTAAGTAGTGGTGACCTTGAAAGCCCTCTCGTGCATGACCACTTGTAGAAGCCAACAAAGTCAACCTTAGACCCGGCTATCATCGCTGCCATCAGAACTGCGCGATCCCATGTAACTAGATTATCAACAGCCGTGGGGGAGAGGTAGTGGCAGACAATCAATCATAAAAACTTAGCCATGAAGGTCAAGTTAGCCTTCATGATGGCTCCCTTCGGCTCCATTACCCAGTCGGCACCCTTTCCATCAATAGATAAGTGCAGGGTCATCCACCTCTCGGTGGTCTCTCTCAATGATGGATCACGCAAGAATTGACCATTTTTAACAATTTGCCACCGGTAGTGAAACTCGGCGGTGAGAGGGGTCCTGGTGGCATCAACATCCTCGCCGTACAGATACCGGGGGATGGCTGGCAGGGAGATGTGAACCTGTATGCCGCGTACTCTGACGTGCTCAAGTGGAGCCTGTTTGGCGAGGGCAGCCCGCGTATCAATCTGTGATCGGAGAGTAGCCACATAAGAGGCGTAAAAATTCTCGGACCAACTCCTCACCGTAGCGGCCCAAAGAACGAGCTGTCCACTCTAGCCGGTGTCTGGTGAAGATATTGTGGATATCTGGCATGGTGGGAGGACTTTCCGTGAGGACCCGCCTCTCCAGTGTAAGGGTCCGTGTCATGACGCCTTTATCATTTAGAAACTTGGCATCTGAATACACTTGGTATTGCCCGTCGACACACCACCGGTTGGGCTGGTCGGAAACCGGGGCGAGAGCACCAGTCGGTGAGCCTGGAGTGGAATCAGGACTGTCAGCCTCATCAGACGAGGCAGACTGTGCGGCCGTGGCGGGTGCAGGGACTTCTGCGGACCCGGAGGCTTCCTCCGACCACGAAACTCCTAAGGAACCAGACACTCCTTCTTCTTGTGTAGCTGACACAGAAGGTGTGTCGGTCAGTGTGCGCTCCTCATCAGACTAGAAGGCAGTGACTACGCCGGACACCACCTTTTTGGGCGTAGCTTTGGGTGCACGTGCAGCTCGTGCTGGAGTTGCAGTGCCTGGGGGCACGTACTCTGGATCATGCTCATCATTCAGAGCTTATAACCAGTCGTACAGATGGGGCGACAGACTTTGAATGCCCACGTGCGTAAACTCGATCTTGTTTCGGTGCCATTAGAGATAGTACCTGTAAAGAATCATTATTAGTACTAGAAGGAGCACACAAGACAAGCAAAAATTGCACAAAATAAACATAAGAGCAAAGTTGTAATGACATCTCTGTAGAAACACTGAAACACAACGGACCAGGTGACGGCTCGTCGTGAGTATGACGGACCGTCATGGGGTCCTTCATGTTTTAATTCAATTATATTTATGTGGAGTCCTCTAAAGGAAAGTCTCTGGCAGTTATGACGGATAAGCAGGATGGACCGTCGTGATAATGACGGTCCGTCGTCGATGTCCGTTGTGGGGCACTTAGATAAAGTATGGAGACCCTTAGGAGAGGGGTCTCTGACCATCATGACGGTTGTGCAAGACGAATCGTCAAGGGTACGATGCTCCATCGTAGATGTCCGTTAGTGGACACTTAGAAAAAAATAGAGACCCTTAGGACAAGGGTCTCTGACCGTCATGACGGTTGTGCAGGACGGTCCGTCGTAGATGTCCATCAGAGGATACTTAGAAAAAGTTGGAGACCCTTAGGACAAGGGTCTCTAACAACCATGATGGTTGTGAAGGACGGACCGTCGGGATAATGACGATCCGTCTTAGATGTCCGTCAGAAGACACTTAGAAAAAGTTGGAGACCCTTAGGACAAGGGACTTTGACAACCATGACGGTTGTGCAGAACAGACCATCGTGGGAATGACGGTCCATCGCAT
This sequence comes from Solanum pennellii, assembly GCF_001406875.1. Taxonomy (NCBI): domain Eukaryota; kingdom Viridiplantae; phylum Streptophyta; class Magnoliopsida; order Solanales; family Solanaceae; genus Solanum; species Solanum pennellii. The sequence continues at coordinate 16,347,624 of NC_028639.1, forward strand.
GTGTCGGTCGGTGGACACTTAGAGAAAACGAATAGTGGGGTATTGGAACAGACCCTATGACGGTCCATCGTGGGTACGACGGTCCGTCATCGGGGTCTCGTTCTGTCATTCAGTGACAGAACTGAGGATGCCAAAATCATCCCCTGTGACTCAAATGGAATACCTAATGTTAACCTACATGTTTCTAACCCAAGTACCTAGCAAACTAGCAATGCTAAAGCACCAATTTCTAGAGTTTTAACAAGGCAATTCGAGGACACTGAACCTAGGTCAGACAAAATTTGATCAAAGAACAAAGATCCACCAAAAAGAAATAGGTTAATAGTAATTGAAAAACAAAAATGCAATGTAAATGGGTAGAGATCAGAGACACATACCTGAGAAGAGGAGAAAAACAATCAAGTGAGGCACTTGGTTATCAAGAGCAGAACCACAACAGCAGACTCCGACCAGTCAAAAGGAGATTTTGGGGATTTGGGGAAATGATATGGATCACTTGATAGAGAAGAGGATGGGAAGGGTAGGGAGTTATAAAGGGAGGGAATGGGAGAAAGAGGGAAAGAAATCGTTCAAATGAAGGGGTGGGGGGGTTTTAAAGGTTGAATTTTTTTTAAATTCCCCAGCCGGGTCGGGTCGGGTTGATGGTTAGTGACGCAATGAGTCCCCGATGATGGTCCGTTGCAGATGCGACGGTCCGTCATGGGTTCCATCGCGGGTGCCCTAATTTTTAGAATAAATGAAAACTGTACCTAGCACGACGGATTCATGCGATGGTCCATCGCAAGCGTGACGGTCCGTCCATGTATCCGTTAGTGAATGTTGCAGAGTGATATTCTGCAGAATTTCCTGGTGATGTGCCTGCAAATTTAAAACCCATTAGTAGAAAATACTACCATTACTAGAAAGAAAACTATACGTATTGGGTTTCCTCCCAACAAGCGCCTGATTTAACATCGCGGCACGATTGAAGACACTTGATTACTCAGACTTCATCAAGATGGTATGCCTTGATCACTTCATTTGCCGATTCAGCATGCCCGAAATAGATTTTTATTCATTGTCCATTCACCTTAAACCACACACCCTCCTTGGTTTCCAACTCAACTGCTCCATGAGGGAATAGTTGGGTAACCAAGTAAGGGCCAGTCTATTTGGACTTGAGCTTGCCCGGAAACAAGAGCAACCTGGAATTGTATAAAAGCACCAGATTCCCAACCATAAACTCTCGTTTTTCAATTTTTAGGTCCTGGTACTTCTTTATCTTTTCTTTATAGGATATAGGAGATACCGATTGGAGCTCACCACACTGCCTCATGGACCTACAAATGTTGAAGGTCACTTCTTCATTGTTCAACCGAAATTTCATCTGCCCATTTTCCATATCAACTAAGGCTCTACCCGTAGCAAGGAATGGCCTCCCAAGAATAATAGGCACTTCAAAATCGACTTCAAAATCAAGAATAACAAAATCTACCGGAAATATGAATGACTCCACTTTTACTAGCACATCGTGGAGTATCCCTATAGGCCTTTTTACTGTTCGATCGGCCATCAGTAGCCGCATCGCAGTGGGATTTGGATCACCCAAACCCAACTTCTTGTAAATCGAGAGGGGCATGAGATATATGTTTGCCCCCAGATCACATAATGATTTCACAAAATGTAATAACTCGACTGTACAAGGAATAGTGAATGCACCCGGATCTTCTTTCTTTTGTACTAGAGATCTTGTAGCAATAGCACTACAATGCTGCATTCTATCATCTTCCTCAAAAGTGACCGGTCTTTTCTTTGTAACCAGATCTTTCATAAATTTGGCATAACCGGGCATTTGTTCTAGATCTTCTACCAAAGGGACATTGATAGAAAGCTACTTCAAAATTGTTATAAAACACCGATATTTACCATCCTCGGTCTTTTTCACTAATCTTTGAGGAAAGGGGGGGGGTCTAGGAATGTGAGTTACCTTTGAAGGCACTTCAGCATCTTTTCCAGTGTTCTCTTCTACTTCACCACTAACCTCTACCACTTTATCATTACCTTTTATCACCTTTTCCTCATTAGACGGCATAGGTGGTTCAATGGTTTACTTACCACCTCGAGTAGTGATTGCCATCTAGTGTCCATCATTTTTCGGATTTTGGACAGTCTTGCTAGGAAGAGTGCGCGGTTGCCGTGTGTTCACAGTCGCAGATAATTGGGCCATTTGCAACTCAAGTTGCTTAATTGATATTGCATGTATATCGAATTTCTTCACAATACTCGCTAAATCACTCCTTAACTCTTTGATGTGCTCATCACTAGCATCGAACCTCCTCATCATTTGTGCAACATGTCCTCAACTCGCGCCATACTACCCCCACCACCCCTAGGAGTAACTTCACGATTTTGAGGAGGAACATAGGGCTCATTCCTATCATTTCTGTTACCATAGCTACCCCTGTTGAAGTTGTTGTCGCGGTTGTAATTTCCATCTCGGACATAATGACACTCACGGTTATAGTTACCATAGATCCGACCTTGGTTTCCTTGACCTTGGCGTCAATTCTCCTGATTTGAACCTTGGGCACTCGGTCGGAAACCCCCCGTTTGCTCATTTACCGCATAGGAATCCTCCTCATAATAACATTCATCATTTGGTGGTGGTGGTTTAGACAAGTAGTTAACTTCATTTATCTTTTCTGCACCCCAGTGACATGTTTTAATACCAACCCAAGCTCAGTTCTCATCTGAGCCATCTCTTCACGAATCTCATCTGTGGCTGGGTTGTGTGTGGATTGCACTGCGAAGGTATTTCTTCCAGTATCTAACTTCCTAGTACTCCAAGCTTTATTATTCCGGGAGATTTTCTCTAACTTTTCGACAATCTCGGCATAAGGACACTCCCCATAAGAACCAGCTGCTATAGTATCCAATACCGATTTATTATTATCATCCTGTCCCCGATAGAATTATTCCTTCAGTGACTCATCATTTATGCGGTGATTAGGGACACTTCTCAAAAATGAAGTGAATCTATCCCAAGAACTGCTAACTGACTCTCCTGGTAGTGCCACAAAGTTGTTCACTCTGTCTTTGTGATTTAGTTTCTCGGAGACCGCGTAGTAACGTGCTAAGAAAACGTCCCTTAGTTGGTTCCAAGTGAAAATTGAGTTATAAGAGAGCTCAGTGAACCAAATAGCAGCCTCTCCCATCAGTGAGAGAGGAAATACTCTTAGCCCTATTACATCCAAATCCAAATCAGGCCTCCCTATATAGCTTTTACACACTGCCCTAACCTTAGCTATATAGGCATGTGGGTCCTCAGAAGGTAGCCCTGAAAACAAACCTCTAGCAGTGAGCATTTGCATCAGACTACTTGTTACCACAAAGGTGTGGCCTTGTGGTAGAGTGGGCAAGACAAGTGGCCCATCAGAGTCTGCCATATTATCATAACCTCTGTAGTATTCTTGGGGCCGTGGAGCGGGATTGTGCCCCCTCTATTGGTTTTCACCCGGAGCATCGGGTAACAATTGACCATGAACATCAACCGGAGCTGGGATGTTCTGGTTTGGATCATCATCATTAATTCCCAAGTTTCGATTCATGTTGCGTAGTGTACGCTCTAATTCGTGATAGTAGGGAAACAAGGGTTCTCTTCCTCTCTGTGTATTTGGCATACAAGGAAGATGGTTCTGCAAGAATCAAAAACAATAAGACAAAGTAAAATCAAGAAAATATCAACTAAACTACAGTAATAAGTTTAAGTTAACCTAAAAGCTACTTTCCCAGGCAGCGGCGCCAAAATTTGACACACTCAAACTTACTTTTGAAATAAGAAGTAAAGCGATCGTATCAAGTAAAGAACCCAACTAATGAGGTTGGGATCGTTCCCACGAGGAAAATAGTTCAGACTTAAATTTATTCTATTATTACTATTATTTAATCAATTATTTCTCTAGAAAACAAAAGACAATAAGGGGGGGTTTTATTCCTAAATTAATGAAAATAATTAACTAAATTAAAGTAAATAACTAACAGATTCAAGTCTTGGAGCTTAATCAATTAATGAAAGTAACTAGGGCTTAAGTGTTCCCCACAGGTTCCTAACTTGATAATTCTAACTATAACAATTCTTTCCTAGTATCTTGCATGTAAAGTGATAAGTTATGTATCTCTAAATCCTTGGTCCGGCATCTAGAAAATTTCACTCCGCACCTTGGTTTGGCTACGTGTGTTGCTATACTAACCCTTACCTTTACCTCATATTAAGCATTTTATTCGATATTTGACTAAGTTATTACCTCGTACCAATCGACACTAGCCTATTAGATAGTGTACACTGAATCTATGTTGATAATTCTTTTCCTATTATCTACCTTCTTATCCGGCAAGTAGCATTAAGGCGAGTTCTAACGTTGGCCATCCATTAAAAAGACTTCTAATAGAAAGAATCATCAATACATGCAAGAAACTATTCTAGAATTGCTATTTTAGTTAGATTTTACCTCATTATTCACCCATGGTTCCCACAACCCTAGTTATGGAGTTTAAGTACCCATGGTCAAAATCATACTATTCATATATTTAATATAAGAATTCATGCACTTACTTTAATGAGAAAGAATAAAATCCAGAAATCACTTGATTAATCAACAAAAGCACCAACAATCAATTCCAGAAAAAGTGTAACAAATGCTGAAATTAATCCTTCAATACTTGAACAAGAGAACTAAAGATTATCCGAAGTCTAAATATCAAAAAGTCTAACTCTCCAAAAGTCTCACCCCAAAAATGAGGTTTTTTGAACTATTTATAAAAAAACAAAAACCTAATAAAAGAAGGATTCTAATTACTGAAAATTTGTCAAAGTGTCTCTTAGTCGACGGACCTCGTGACGGACCGTCGTGGTCACGACGGGCCGTCATGGCCTCCGTCGTCCCATACTTCACAAATTCTTCTGCTGCTTTCTTCATTACCCTCAACGAACAAGTATGACGAACCATTCCAAGAACGACGATCCATTGAGGGTCTCTGTTCCATAATACTTTAACTTCTTTGAATTTGGGTATTGGGACTACTCTCTGATCATTACGACGAACCAGCAGGACGGACTGTCGTAGCTATGACGGTCCATCGTGGACTTCCGTAATCCCACACTAGGTGAGACTTCCCCATCTTCCTTCAGCATCTTCACTATGATGCCACCTACGGACCGTCACAGACTCGACGGACCGTCATAAGCTCCGTAGGTGGTCTTTTCTGCATTTCTTTGCTCAAAAACTTCCGCGTTCATCTTTGGACAGATTTCTGCAAATTAGGAGAAACTTACATAAAAATCAATACAAAAAGGCTTTTGGACACACACTAAACATAAGGAAAAAGCATTAAAAATACCATGAAACCACGGTACATCATGCATCATGTCATTGAATATGGTAGTCATAGCTCTCATGTAGGTTGATCCCGCATTCTTTAGCAATTGGCATGACTCTATAACAGTATGTACCCCAAGGGATGGTGAAAGAAGTTTTTTCTGCATCTTTTTCATCCATGAGAATTTGGTGATATCCGGCGCAACAGTCCACGAAAGATTGAATGTCGTGTTTATCACAATTATCAACCAGGATGTGAATGTTGGGTAATGGAAAATTGTCTTTTAGACTTGCTTTGTTTAAATCTCTGTAATCAACACAAACTCTTATCTTTCCATCCTTCTTTGGCGCTGGCACAACATTAGTCAACCAGGTAGTGTATTGCACGAACCTGATCACATTTGCACTCAATTGATTCATGATTTCCTCTTTGATTTTATCTCTTATATCCGTCTTAAATTTTCTCTGCTTTTGCTAGATGATATACCGTGGTTTCACGGTATTATTAATACTTTTTCCTTAAGTTTAGTGTGTCAAAAACCCTTTTTGTGCTAATTTTTATGTAATTTTCTCTTTATTTGCAGGAAATCTGTCTATAAGAGGAATGCGGAGGTTTTTGAGCGAGAAATACAGAAAAGTACCACCTACGGAGCTTTCACGGTTCGTCGTGCCCGTGACTGTCCGTAGGTGGCATCGTAGTGCAGCTGTTGAAGGAAGATAGGGAAGTCTGACCAAGTGTGGGGTTACGGAGTGCGTGACGGACCGTCATAGCTATGACGGTCCGTCTTTCTGGTTCGTCATGAAGTTCAGAGAAGTAGTCCCAGTACCCAAATTCCAAGAGTTTGAGTGTTTTGGAACAGAGACCCTCGACAGACCGTTGTGCCAGTGACGATCCGTCATATCTGCCGTCGAGGGTAATGAAGAGAGCAGAAGAAGAAATTGCACAAGTATGGGACGACGGAGTCCATTACGGTCCGTCGTGAGCACGACGATCCGTCGCGAGGTCCGTTGACCTAGCCACATTTTGACAGATTTCCAGCTAATAGAGTCCTTATTTAATTAGGTTTTTATTTTTTATAAATAGTTGAAAAACCTCGTTTTTGAGGTTAGACCCTTGATCATTGTTAGACTCTTGATTATTTTTTAGACCTTTTGTAAGACTCTTGAATATTTTGAGACTCTTGTAATTGATTGTTGGTGATTTTTGTTGATTAATCAAGCGAACTTTTGGATTTTACTCTTTCTCATTGAAGTAAGTACATGAATTCTTATATCATATATTTGAATATTGTGATTATGACTATGGGTAACTAAATTCCATAACTAGGGTTGTGGGAACCATAGGCGAATAATGAGGTAAAACCTAACTAAAAGAATAATTATAGAATAGTGTCTTGCATGTATTGATAATTCTTTCGCTTAGAAGTCCTTTTAACGGATGGGCAACGTTAGAACTCGCCTTAATGCTACTTGTCGGACCAAGGAGGTAGATAATAGGAAAAGAATTATCAACATAGATTTAGTGTATACTAACTTATAGGCTAGTATTGATTGGTACGAGGTAATAACTTAGTCAAATATCGAATATGATGCTTAATATGAGGTAAAGATAAGGATTAGTATAGCAACACACGTAGCCGGACCAAGGTGCGGAGTGAAATTTTCTAGATGCCGGACCAAGGATTTAGAAATACATAACTTATCACTTTGCATGCAAGATACTTGTAAAGAAATGTTATAGTTAGAATTATCAAGTTATGAACTTGTGGGGGAACACGTAAACCCTAGTTACTTTGATTAATTGATTAAACTCCAACATTCGAAGCTGTTAGTTGTCTCCTTTAATTTCGCTAGTTATTTTCATTTATTTAGAAATAGAAAACCCCCCTTTTATCATTTTTGCTTTCCAAGGATGTAATTGACTGAACAATAGTAATAATAGATTGAAGTTAAGTCTAAACTATTTTCCTCGTGGGAACGATCCCAACCTCATTAGTTGGGTTATTTACTTGACACGACCGCTTTACTTCTTATTTTAGAAGTAAGTTTGAGTGTATCAAATTTTGGCGCAGCTGTCGGGGAAAGTAGCTTTTAGATTAATTTAAACTTAGTACTATAGTTTAGTTGATATTTTTTCGATTTTACTTTGTTTTATTGTTTTTGATTCTTGCAGAACCATCTTCCTTGTATGCCAAATACACGCAGAGGAAGAGAACCCTTGTTTTCCTATGATCACGAATTAGAGCGTACACTATGCAACATGAATCGAAACTTGGGAATCAATCATGATGATCCAAACCAGAACATCCCAGCTCCGGTTGATGTTCATGCTCAGTTGTTACCCGATGCTCTGGGTGAACACCAACAGAGGGGACAAAATCCCGCTCCACGGCCCCAAGAATACTACAGAGGCTGTGACAATATAGCGGACTCCTCTGGGCCACTTGACTTGCCCCCTCTACCACCAGGCCACACCTTTGTGGTAACTAGTAGCCTGATGCAAATGCTCACTGCCAGAGGTTTGTTTTCAGGGCTACCTTCTGAGGATCCACATGCCCATATAGCTAAGGTAAGGGCAGTGTGTAAAAGTTGTGTAGGGAGGCCTGATTTGGATCTAGATGTAATAGGGCTCAGAGTGTTTCCTCTCTCACTGACGGGAGAGGCTGCTATGTGGTTCACTGAGCTCCCATACAACTCAATCTTCACTTGGAACCAACTAAGGGATGTCTTCTTAGCACGCTACTATCCGGTCTCCAAGAAACTAAACCACAAAGACAGAGTGAACAACTTTGTGGCACTACCAGGAGAGTCAGTTAGTAGTTCTTGGGATAGATACACCTCGTTCTTGAGAAGTGTCCTAAATCACCGTATAGATGATGAGTCACTGAAGGAATACTTCTATCGGGGACAGCATGATAATAATAAAGCGGTGTTGGACACTATAGCAGGTGGATCTTATGGGAGTGTCCTTATGCTGAGATTACTGAAAAATTAGAGAAAATCTCCCAGAATAATAAATCTTGGAGTACAAGGAAGTCAGATACTGGGAGAAATACCTTCGTAGTGCAGTCCACTCACAACCCAGCCACAGATGAGATTCGTGAAGAAATGGCTCAGATGAGAACTGAGCTTGGGTTGGTACTAAAAGATGTCACTGGGGGTGCAGAAAAGATAAATGCAGTAAACTACTTGTCGAAACCACCGCCACAAAATGATGAGTGTTATTATGAGGAGGATTCCTATGCGGTAAATGAGCAGACGGGGGGTTTCCGACCAAGTGCCCAAGGCTCTAATCAGGAGAATTGGCGCCAAGGTCAAGGGAACCAAGGTTGGAACTATGGTAACTACAACCGTGAGGGTCATTATGTCCGAGATGGAAACTACAACCGCGACAACAACTTCAACAGGGGTAACTATGGTAATAGAAATGACAGGAATGGGTCCTATGTTCCTCCTCAAAATCGTGAGTATGGCGCGAGTTGAGGATATGTTGCATAAAATGATGAGGAGGTTCGATGCTAGTGATGAGCACAATAAAGAGTTGAGGAATGATTTAGCGGGTATTGGGCAAAAAGTCGATACACATGCAATATCGATTAAGCAACTTGAGTTACAATTGGCCCAATTATCTGCTACTGTGAACACACGGCAACCGGGCACTCTTCCTAGCAACACTGTCCAAAATCCAAAAAATGATGGACATTGTATGGCAATCACTAGTCGCGGTGGAAAGCAAACCATTGACCCACCTATGCCTTCTAATGAGAAAAAGGTGACAAAAGATACTGATAAAGTGGTAGATATTAATGGTGAAGTAGAGGATAACACTGTAAAAGATGCTGAAGTGCCTAAAAAGGTAACTCCCATGCCTAGGCCACCATCCCCATTTTCTCAAAGATTATTGAAAAAGACCGAGGATGGTAAATATCGGCGTTTTATAACAATGTTGAAGCA
>NC_028639.1:16357165-16374415 GCF_001406875.1 Solanum pennellii
CGGCAGATTTTGTTATTCTTGATTGTGAAGTCGATTTTGAAGTGCCCATTATTCTTGGCAGGCCATTCCTTGCTACGGGAAGAGCCTTAGTAGATATGAAAAAGGGGCAGATGAAATTTCGGTTGAACAATGAGGAAGTGACCTTTAACATTTGTAGGTACATGAGGCAGAGTGGTGAGCTCCAATTGGTATCTGCTATATCCTACAACATTGGTGAGACATCTGAGAAACAAATAGAAGAACGTCTACGTGTAGAAGCATTAGCGGCAATGATAATGAATTTTATAGCGATTGCATTGAAGAGTATGAGTCATTAGTCGCGGCTCTTTATCGAGGTGATGTTCAGTTTAAACCGAAGAGATATGAGTTATATATGAAGAATCGCGAGTCCCCACCCGCGAAACCATCTATAGAGGAGGCTACAAAGTTAGAACTAAAAGCTCTCCCACCTCATCTCAGGTATGAATTCTTAGGAAATGGTGACACTTTGCCGGTAATCATTGCATCAGACCTGAATGAACAACAAGTTGAGAGTTTGGTAAAAGTGCTAAAAATGTTCAAAAGAGCTATTGGGTGGACTATTGCGCACATTATTGGGATCTCTCCTGGTATTTGCTCTCATAAAATCCAACTCATGCCTGATCATAAGCCAAGTATTGGATGGAGGGTGTGTATGTATTACCGCAAATTAAATGCATGGACTGAAAAACACCACTTTCCTATGCCCTTCATGGATCAGATGTTGGATAGACTTGCCGGAAAAGGGTGGTACTGTTTTCTTGATGGATATTTGGGGTATAATAAGATTTCTATTGCACCAGAAGATCAAGAGAAAACCACTTTTACTTGTCTATATGGGACCTTTGCGTTCAAAAGAATGTCGTTTGGGTTGTGCAATGCACCCGCCACATTTCAGAGATGTATGATGTCGATATTTTCCGACATGGTGGAAGATACTATAGAAGTTTTTATGGATGATTTTTCTGTGGTTGGTGATTCATTCGAGCGGTGTTTGAACAATTTATCTGAGGTCCTTAAGAGATGTGAAGACTGCAATTTATTACTAAATTGGGAAAAATGTCATTTCATGGTAAAAGAAGGTATTGTTTTGGGTCATCGCATTTCAGAAAAGGGCATAGAGGTTGATCGAGATAAAGTCGAGGTAATAGAGAGACTTCCCCCACCGATCTCTGTGAAAGGTGTGAGAAGCTTTCTTGGGCATGCAGGTTTTTACCGGATATTCATCAAACACTTTTCAAAGATTGCACATCCATTGTGCAAACTGCTGGAGAAAGATTGTAAATTTTGTTTTGATGAATCCTGTCTTAAAGCATTCGGCGAGCTAAAAGAAAAATTGGTGTCTGCACCTATCATTATTTCTCCGGATTGGAACAGTCCATTTGAGGTGATGTGTGATGCTAGTGGGGTTGCTCTTGTGGTAGTATTGGGACAAAGAAAGAACAAAATTTTTTCACCCCATTTACTATGCTAGTAAAGCCCTAAATGAAGCTCAGAAGAACTACACAGTGACGGAGCAAGAACTTCTTGCAGTAGTCTTTGCTTTTGAAAAATTTCACTCCTATTTGCTAGGTACTAGAGTTATAGTGCATACTGACCACTCAGCATTGAGATATTTGATGGCAAAGAAGGATGAGAAACCTAGGTTGATTCGTTGGGTATTACTGCTACAAGAATTTGACTTTGAAGTGATGGATAGAAAAGGAACTTAAAATCAAGTTGCTGATCATTTGTCCCATTTAGAGGATGAAGCTATGACAGAGTTAGGGGACAAGACTGACATTGATGATACTTTCCCCGATTAGCATGTATTGGCTGCTTCACAAGACTTGATTCCATGGTTCGCAGATTTTGCGAACTATCTTGCTACTGATATTGTTCCATCGGACTTGTCCTTTCATCAAAGAAAAAAGTTCATGTACGATGTGAAGAAGTTCTTTAGGGATGAACCATACTTATATAGGAGTTGTGCCGACGGGTTTATTCGGCGTTGTGTGCCCGAATGTGAGATGTTGAGTGTGTTGGAAGCATGCCATTCCTCACCCGTTGGTGGACATCACAGCGGTATCCGAACCGCTCATAAGATATTACAATGTGGTTACTATTGGCAACTCTTCATCAAGATGCTCATGAGTTTGCTAAAGAATGTGATCGATGCCAACGAGATGGCGGCATTTCAAGAAAGCAAGAGCTCCCTCTAAACCCCATTCTTGTGATTGAGTTATTTGATGTTTGGGGTATTGACTTTATGGTCCCTTTTGTGAGTTCTCATGGAATGAAGTACATTCTAGTAGCGGTTGATTATGTATCTAAATGGGTCGAAGCCATCTCCCTCGCAAACAATGAAGGGAAGAGTGTCACCGCATTCTTAAAAAAGAATATATTCTCTCGTTTTGGCACCCCAAGGGCAATTATTAGTGATGGGGGCTCCCACTTCTGCAACAGATTGTTCAAGGGGTTATTGGAGAAATATTGGGTTCGCCATAATGTGGCCACTGCTTACCACCCTCAAACTAGTGGGCAAGTTGAAGTGTCGAATCTGGAGATCAAACAGATATTGTCAAAAATAGTGAACGCTAGTAGAACGAATTGGTCAAGGAGGCTTGATGATGCTCTTTGGGCCTACCAGACAGCGTATAAGACTCCCATAGGTATGTCTCCATACAAACTTGTATATGGACAAGCTTTTCCATATGGGACCTTTGCGTTCAAAAGAATGTCGTTTGGGTTGTGCAATGCACCCGCCACATTTCAGAGATGTATGATGTTGATATTTTCCGACATGGTGGAAGATACTATAAAAGTTTTTATGGATGATTTTTCTGACAGTTCGGAATCCACACCCGGTTCACCGACTCGTGCTCTCACCCCGGTGACCGACCAGCCCAACCGGTGGTGTGTCGACGGGCAGTATCAAGTCTATTCCGATGCAAAGTTCTTGAATGACAAAGGAGTCATGACTCGGACACTTACATTGGAGCGACGGGTCCTTACAGGAAGTCTCCCGACGATGCCAGAGATCCACAATCTCTTCACCAGACATCGACTAGAGTGGACAGCGCGTCCGTTGGGACGTTATAGTGAAGAGCTGGTCCGAGAGTTCTACGCCTCCTACGTAGCGACTCTCCGATCACAGATTGATAGGCGAGCTTCCCCCGCCAAACAGGCCCCACTAGAAAAGGTCCGAGTACGTGGCATTCAGGTTGATATCTCCCTGCCTGCTATCCGCCGGTTTCTATACGGCGAGAAAGTTGATGCTAATCGGACCCCTCTTACTGCCGAGTTTGACTACCGATGGCAGATTGTTAAAGATGTCCAATTCCTGCGTGAGCCATCGCTGAGAGAGACCACCAAGAGGTGGATGGCCCTGCACTTGTCCGTTGATGGAGAGGGTTCCGACTGGGTGACCGAGCCAAAGGGGGCCATCAAGAAGGCCAACCTGACTTTCACGGTGAAGTTTTTGTGGTTGATTGTCCGCCATTGCCTTTCCCCCACAGCCGCTGATAATATCATCACATGGGATCGAGCAATACTGATGGCGGCGATGATAGCCGGGCTTGAGGTGTATTTTGTGTGGCTTCTACAGGCGGTCATGCACGAGAGGGCTCTTAAGGTCACAACTACTTACCCTTTCCCGTGCATGCTATTTTCTATATGCAGGTTCATAGGTGTGCCTATATGGCACATTGATCAGCTCAAGACCCCTCTGGGCACTGTTGATATCGGCCTCATCAGGGATGAGGCCAATGAGTTGGCTCCACGCAGAGGGCCCCGTCCAGACTTGCCTCCACTTGGTGACAATCTGGCTGATACGTTAGCACAGGCCCGCACGGCTACGCAGGCGGCTTCCACTGACACTACCCCGCTCGAGTCTATCCCGGGTAGTAGCACTGCCCCGAGCTCCTCTCGCTCAGCCCCTTTACCCGCTCTGGTCCCGCTTGCTAGGGTCCAGAAATTAGAAGCGCAAATGGCTACACTTCTGCATCATATCCAGCCTTGGATGCAGAGGTCTATTGCCGAGGCAAAAGAGCGCTTGGAGAAGAGAATGGTCCAGCACACAGAGCGGAATATCGCTGAGGTTTATCAGCGCTTGGACGCTTTTGAGTTGCGGGTGCTAGCCCTTCCAGCCCCTCCGGTGGATGTGTCGACCCTTCAGGCTGCGGTCGACAGTCTTCGCGCAGATATTTATATGATCTTAGAGGCTAGGGTGCCTGAGTCTGAGGCCCCTTCTGCAGAGCCTGCTGAAGACACAGTGATGGCATCCTTATTCGCCACTTCAGAGATTCCACCACCTCCCCCTCGATAGCATACCAAGAGGCGTAGGGGTCGAGATGAGGATGAAGCTCGAGCACGGAAGAAGGAGCGCCGTGAGATGGAGGCTGCGAGGAGAGCCTCGCTTGCTGAGGAGGAGGCGCGTCAGATGAGAGTAGGAGAGTTAGCTGCTGGGGCGTCTAGCTCCAGAACTGTGGAGATAGCGGGAGGAACTGCTGATAGAGCTGTTGATGCTGAGGACACCACTGAGGGTGTCCAGATTATAGAGGTAGTGCGTTCCGAGGAACCGGACCCACCAGCTTGCTGATCGTCGGCGCTTTGCGCCCCAGGTTTACTTCACCTACCACTCCAGTATTTCAATTTTTTAATGCATTGGGGACAATTGCATGTCTTTTTGTTGGGGGTGGGGTAAATGGAAAGTGAGTGCTAGGGTGAAGTCTGAGTAGCCCAATTCACTATCCTCTTTTGGGGTTTTCTTGCCTGTGTTCTTTTTCCCCAAGAGACTGATTACTTTTTCTGTTGAACCGGCATGTCTATATCTTGTGTACATAGTTTAATTCTGGAGCATGATGGCTAAAATGATATCCTGATAAAATGGAAAATGATGCATGACTAGGCATAGTAATTGATAAATGTGTGGCTCTAAGCATGACATAGAGGTACACCACTGCATGACCCTAAGTCTAAAATTCGAACTAGGTGTCTGATAATCTGGTAGAGTAATGAGATATCAAGTGAGTGTGACAAAGATTTGGATAGTCCACTATTTGTACTGAGCTAGAACTTGCCTGGTTAGTCCTACTAAAAGTAAGTTGTAATTGACAATTAGGAAAGGATCATAAGCCCTTATTTAATATAGCCCATTTTTAGCCTAAATAAAAGAAAACCAAATGAAATTTATCCTTCTTTGATCCAAATGATTTGAGCTTAAACTAGACCTTTCTTTTTCACACTAACTGATCTTTTTTGAGAATAATGTGTTGGCCCTGGTCCCTCCTTGGACATGTGCACCTCAGCTTATGCCAAAAGCATAGGTTGAGGGTGGCTAATGCAGTAAACAACCCTTTTTATGGCTCTGACCCAACTTTGGGTATTGTGTACTTTGACTCATGGCAAAGCCATGAGTTGAGGTGGCTATTATGAGGAATGCTCTGGAAAGTGGGGTTCAAAGAACAAAAGAGAGAGAAAGAACAAAAGTAAAGTGACTCAAGAATTAGTTGAAAGAAAAGTAAAGAAAAAAAATATACAAGAAATACAAGCAAGAAAAGTAGAGAGTCACTTACACAAATGAAGAAAAAAGGGAAAACAGTAAGGTGAAAGAATATGAGAAACTGGGCAAAATAAAATGATAGAAAATGGTATGTTTAGCCGATATGTCAACGAGGGCAAAAAGTCACTAAAGTATACCTAAATATACCCTACCTGACCCTGAGCCTATGTTACAAGCTAAGAAAGTCCTATCATGATCCTAAGAGTTGTATAGCGAACTTAAAGCAGTGAAAATAAGGGCAAGCTTATGGCAATATGTATGAATGAGTGTGAATTTGTTCTGAGAGTGTGTGTTGAAAAGTAATCCTTATACTCAAACTGAAATCATTGTGTGAAAAATGAGGATTTTGTTTTGAAGTGAGGACACTAGTTGCGGTACCAGAAATATTAGCACCTTTGTGAGAAATTGAAGAGGATAGGTGTTAGTGCATGGTGAGTCTGTGTCATGGTCTGATTCCACATAATTCAAGCCTAATAGTGATAGCATGCATAGATATGATGAGATTGATCGGGATTGATAGCCAAATGATTGCGAAAGATAAAACATGGATACTATTGTACAAAGATTTTGTATTGAGTCATAGTGCGTCGCTTGAGGACAAACAACGAATTTAAGTTGAGGGTGTTGATATACCGTGGTTTCACGGTATTATTAATACTTTTTCCTTAAGTTTAGTGTGTCCAACAGCCTTTTTGTGCTAATTTATATGTAAGTTTCTTTTTATTTGCAGGAAATCTATCTAAAAGAGGAATGCGGAGGTTTTTGAGCGAGAAATACAAAAAAGTACCACCTACGGAGCTTGTGACGGTTCGTCGTGCCCGTGACGGTCCGTAGGTGGCATCGTAGTGCAGCTTCTGAAGGAAGATGGGGAAGTCTGACCAAGAGTGGGTTACGGAGTGCGTGACGGACCGTCGTAGCTATGACGGTCCGTCCTGCTGGTTCGTCATGAAGTTCAGAGAAGTAGTCCCAGTACCCAAATTCCAAGAGTTTAAGTGTTTTGGAACGGAGACCCTCGATGGACCATTGTTCCTGTGACGATCCGTCATATCTGCCTTCGAGGGTAATGAAGAGAGCAGCAGAAGAAATTGAACAAGTATGGGACAACGGAGTCCATTACGATCCGTCGTGACCATGACGATCTATCGCGAGGTCCGTCGACCCAGCCACGTTTTGACAGATTTCCAGCTAATAGAGTTCTTATTTAATTAGGTTTTTATTTTTTATGAATAGTTCGAAAAACCTCGTTTTTGAGGTTAGACCCTTGATCATTGTTAGACTCTTGATTATTTTTTAGACCTTTCGTGAGACTCTTGAATATTTTGAGACTCTTGTAATTGATTGTTGGTGATTTTTTTTTATTAATCAAG
This sequence comes from Solanum pennellii, assembly GCF_001406875.1. NCBI lineage: Eukaryota > Viridiplantae > Streptophyta > Magnoliopsida > Solanales > Solanaceae > Solanum > Solanum pennellii. The sequence continues at coordinate 16,364,093 of NC_028639.1, forward strand.
CGAACTTTCGGATTTTACTCTTTCTCATTGAAGTAAGTACATAAACTCTTATATCATATATTTGAATATTGTGATTATGACTATGGGTAACTAAACTCCATAACTAGGGTTGTGGGAACCATAGGAGAATAATAAGGTAAAACCTAATTAAAATAATAATTCTAGAATAGTGTCTTGCATGTATTGATAATTCTTTCGCTAAGAAGTCCTTTTAACGGATGACCAACGTTATAACTCGCCTTAATGCTACTTGCCGGACCAAGGAGTTAGATAATAGGAAAAGAATTATCAACATAGATTTAGTGTATACTATCTAATAGGCTAGTATTGATTGGTACGAGGTAATAACTTAGTCAAATATCGAATACGATGCTTAATATGAGGTAAAGATAAGGGTTAGTATAGCAACACCGTAGTCGGACCAAGGTGCGGAGTGAAATTTTCTAGATGTCGGACCAAAAATTTAGAAATACATAACTTATCACTTTGCATGCAAGATACTAGGAAAGAATTGTTATAGTTAGAATTATCAAGTTATGAACCTGCGGGGAACATGTAAACCCTAGTTACTTTGATTAATTGATTAAACTCCAACATTCGAAGCTGTTAGTGGTCTCCTTTAAATTTCGCTAGTTATTTTCATTTATTTAGAAAGAGAAAACCCCCCTTTTATCATTTTTGCTTTCCAAGGAAGTAATTGACTGAACAATAGTAATAATAGATTGAAGTTAAGTCTGAACTATTTTCCTCGTGGGAACGATCCCAACCTCATTAGTTGGGTTATTTACTTGACACGACCGCTTTACTTCTTATTTGAGAAGTAAGTTTGAGCATATCACTAGACAAGTGGAAAATCAAGATGTGTGGGAAGTTTTGAACCACCATATCAACATTTAACCCCAACATCTCATCGTATGACCAAGCGAAGACATCTTTGTATTCAAATAAAACTTGAATTATGTTGTCTCTAATATTTTGATCGACATAGATACTTATATTTATTTCTGTCATTTCTTTGGGAGTTCCTAAATTAACCGCCTCAGTTTCACATAAATTAGGTTTAGGCTTATTTTCAAATTGATCCAATCCCCTTTTTATTTCTTCGTCAACTTCATCTTCATCAAATTCCTTAGACTTAAGATTCACTGTTTGAGATCAGACAACTCTTTAAGATTTAATTGTAAACTCCACATGCATTTCATATTATCAAAGTTAACGTAACTGAAAATGAAAATACGATTAAAAATATTAGAAAGAGTAGGAACAAAGAAACTAACTAAAACTTCATTGCATTGAATGGGAAAGGATAGAAGGGTTAACAACAAAGTGAAACAACTAGAATGTTTGAATTACAACCCTGAGAGTAATCCAAATAAGAAAGAATAAAAAAAGCAAAATATAACTGCCAGGACTCCTTCCTCGTAAGGATATGACTGGCTTTCTAGTTGTTGAGTTGGATATTTGGGACGATAAATTGCACATCCATGAGACTAGTGCCCTCACCCATCTGAGTCATGTTTACCTCATAAAACATTTCCTTGATACCTTGACACATTTCATCCACATCATTTTGGATAGGTAAGTTTGGACTCTGTTCACCTCGAGATTTAATGATAGATTGAGTAATATGGGGGATCAACTTTGACAGATTTCAAGCATTTCTTTTACGATCTTTTGCCCATTTTCTATCAAATCTAGCTGTATTAAAGCCCAAACTGAATGTCTCTTGATTACCCATTGGATTGATATGATTTACAATTCCTTGCAACGACAAACCTAAAGCCTTTCCAAGTTCATAGTTGTGTTGTACTATTTGAGTCACCACCATGACTGAAGTAGAGAATAGATATGGTTGGAGGATAGGCTTTCCTTCTAGGAACTGATTAACTATTATTATCTCCAAAGCCTGATAGTTGAGGATTCACAACCTTTTTTGGCCTCAATGCATGGTATTGAAGGATCTCGGGTTATTTGGAGACCATTTTCACCATGGACAATGGTTTCTTGTTTTTCATGTTCAAACTTGACCATTTGGTGTAGAGTAGATGGCACAACTCTAGCCAGTGGATCCATGGCCTACCCAAAAGTAGATTGTAAGAAGTCTATGTCTATAACTTGGAAAGTGATTCCAAACTCCACTGGTCCAATTGTAACAATTAAATAAATTTCACCAAGAGTATCCTGTTTTGCACCATCAAATGCCCGTACACAAACATTGTTAGTACGGATCCTATCAGCGCTGATTTTCAAGCTTTGTAGAAACAAGGCATATGTCTACACCCGATCCTCCATCAACCATGACCCTCTTCGCATAGTGTTCTTTACATGTCACGGTTAAATGTAGATCCTTGTTATGCCCATATCCTTCCAAAGGCAATTCATCGTCAGTCAAAAATTTGGTTGGCCATCTTTTCCAAGTGACCTGCCGTAATATTTTTTGAAATATGTGCCTCATTCAAGATTCTGGTCAAAACATCACGATGTTCTTTAGAATGTATGAGTAATGACAACAAAGAGATTTGAGCAAGCGTTTTCCTCAACTGATCAATAACAGAATAATCTTAAGCTTTCATTTTCTTCAAAAAAATCTTCATCCTCTTCCTTAGTGACAAATGTTTTTATCGGCAACTAATTTTCTTTGATTTGTTTGTCCCTTTTTAAATCTTCTGGAGCATAACACCTTTCGAAACAAGTTCAACGTTTCATTTGTTTCTATGACAATATCCTTTCCCTTGTGATTACAAACGACTTTGTTATAGTTCAAGGGAAGGGCCTTGGTGTTGTTATCGGAAGTTTTATTGCAATTTGTATCACAACTAGCTCTTTCACACTCTCTTGATTTTGATCAAATATTGAAAGTTTACCAGGAATGTAGCATTTTTGTCCATTCAACGGTACATCTTCTCTTTTTATAGCTCCAGGGACATACAAGACTAGCTTCCTCGAGTCTCTAAAATTTGAACTTGCACCTTTAACAATTATCGGTGCCCTTTGTATGGGTTCTAAAACAATACTAGACTCTTCTTTTGAACCTTTCTTTCCACTTTTTCTCTACTTGTTTGTTCACAATCTTCATAAATGTCCAACATCCCCACAACATGCTCATTATTGTGAGCAGGGAGTGGGTTATTACTGACATTTGGTGCTTCCTCATTGCGTATCCCGATTACCTTATCCTCGATTAAATTCTCAATGACTCTTTTTATAGTCCAACAATTCTCTGTGTTATGACCAGAAGTGTTAGTGTGATACTCACGTATAATAGTTAGATCAAAGCCTCTTGCATTTGGATTGATAACATAGGGATCGACAGGTTCAACCACTCTCAATTGTATTAATTTTTGCAACAAACTCGTACACGATTCCCCAATTGGGGAAAAAATTTATTTTTGACCTTGTTCTGTCGTATAATCCATCCGGGGACGTGGATTGTATGGCGCCTGAAAATTTTGCTGTTGGGGGCGAGAACCTTGCAGGGCAGGCCCCCGTCGTTGTTGGCGCGGAGGAGGTCGAAGATATGCTTGAGTGTTGAGAACTGCATATTGGGATGGATAATAATGCTGAGGAGAATTAGATTGTTCTTGTTGGACTTGACCATAAGAATGGTTCATGCCCATTTAAACACCTCTCGATCCAGATGCCATCATGAACCCTTCATCCTTCTTTTTCCAATTTGTAAAGTTACCAGATCCGCTTTGTATTTCTTGTGTGGTAGATCTAATGACTGCCTGACTTACAATCTTACCCGACTTTATCCCATTCTCTACCATTTGTACGATCTTTATCGCTTCGGCAAAAGGCTTGCCCATTGCAGCGAGAAGGTAATGAAAGTTGTCAGGTTCTTGAGACTGGAGAAAAACATCGATTAATTCATAGTCTTTCATCGGCGGTTTGACTCTAGCCGCGTGCTCCCTCCATCTAATGGCATATTACCTAAAACTTTCAAATGAATTTTTTTCATATTAGCTAGGTAATTGCGGTCGGGAACAATATCGATATTGTATTGGAATTGTTGGATAAAATCTTGCGCCATGTCATCCCAAGCATGCCAACGAGAAATATCCTGATCGATACATCATTCTAAGGTTATACCCGTTAGACTCTCTCCAAAGTAAGCCATAAGAAGTTCTTCTTTTCCTCCGACTTATCTCAAATAATTACAAGCTCTTTTCAAATGAGCCACTGGATCGCCATGACCATTATACTTATGAAACTTTGGATTTTTGAACCCTATAGGCAAGTGGACATCTAGAAACATGCATAAGTCCTTAAATGAGACAGTTTTGTGTCCTCCCAGACCTTGCATATTCCTTATATTTTGTTCCAAACTCCTCATTTTCCTTGCAATTTCTTCATGTTCCTCATCCTTAGTGTTTTTCTCAACCTCGAAGGGAAAACTGTATTGGTGATGGTAAGAGTTAGGAACGTTGAAAGTCAATTTAACGGCATGACCTTGGCCGTATTGATTTTTGATTATAGTGTCATCATTGGATTTTAATACTAGTGTTGGTTGAAGAATTGCATTTGTTTGCACAGTTGGCATGAAGAGTGGATTTTGATGATTTCAACAGGTTTATCGAGGAAGTTTCGGCAGTATTAGATGTGTTAACATAGGGTCCAAACCCTGGTGGATAAACTGGGTCGCTTGTAAACACTTTGATGGAGAATGACATATTCACTTTCAGGTATTCTCGAATTGAAGGCGGAGGAGCTTGCCCATTCATCCAAGCTTCATCATTTCGGTCCTTTGTTGTCTTAACATTTTCACCTCTTCTATACTTACCAATTCTCTCGCAACTATTTGAGTTTGTGCTTCTTCATTTTCCGACTCTGTTCCGTCTTTAAGTGTCTTTTTTCTTTCCATTTTGATATTGTGTTATATTGATGAGATGCCAGCTCTCCTCACAAACCAACTACCTTTAAATTATTTATTACTCATATATAAAAACAAAATATGTTAGTATTCAGCACTTTGAGGATATTAAACACATGTTGTATGTTATGCACCTATATTATTCCTGTGTCTATAATGAGTTTTGGAAGGCTTTTATGTTTCATCCTGGCTTTGGACGTCTTGCTTATGTCTTTTGGTCCCCTACTTTACTCCTTTGAATAATTTGAATGCATTTTGATCGAACCTATTAAAGGTTGCCTAAATATAATGTTTGAACATGAATCAGATCTTTACGTAGTTCGTGTTGAGAAGTTTATATAAAAAGGAAATACGACATTTATTTAACTAAATTGAAAATAGCATTCAAATCAAAATTACCAAAACAAAAACATCAAAGTACTTAAACATTAAAACAAATTTCGACCAAATGAAACTAAAAGAAAATAATAAAAAATCCATCTCCGACATTTCTTGATCATCAATTACCCCCTAGGCTAGAGTAGACCTTGAACAACGTTTTCGGCAAATGTGGGGATAGTGCACGCGCCTCCAACACAGGCTCTCATCATTCTGATGGAGATGACCACTATAAACATCAATCAAGCTCTCTGTCAACTAAAACACTTGTTCTTTGTCCTTCTCCATATTCTCATGACAATTCTGCAACCATTCTTGAGTAGTAACAACCGCGTCGTTCAAATGCTCTTCCTGTGCTTGGAGCTCTTCAATTTGGTTATGAATTTCTCCACTCTCTTCCATCCATTGGTTCCATATAGCACATAGTCATAGTCTAACATGATCACCTAATATACGTAGAAGGAACACATACTTTCACATTACTTCACATGTAGATATAGATGCTCATACTTCACATTGAACAACTACGCAGATCATCATAATACTTCAAGTAGGGTCGACAAGTCCATGATCATCATATTACATAAAGTAACGCCGACAATATCACATCAATTGCAAGTAAAGCACATAACACCGCCACCATAAGTGGACCATACCAATCACAACATAATTCAAGTCTAATTAACATAAAATAAAGATAATTAGGGCAGCTTACCACCACTCCATCCTCAACACTTCAATCCAATGCTAAATCATCCAATTCAATACCATAAGGCCCTTACCCATGGACATGAACATCAATTCAATATGAAAACTATCGTACTTAATGAAAATAGGTCAATTCAATGTATATTTACCAATATAAGAAAACCTAGATATCAATTCAATACATTTCTTACATCAATCAATAGCCCATAGAAAACTACACTAGAATTCATAAGCATTAAGTCTAAATCACTTAACCCATAAAATAGTCAAAAACTAGGGTTCATCAATTACATGGGTTCATAGGTCAATTTAGTTAAAATCATCTAATTAATAACAATTCAATCAATATTCAATTCTTAAAAACCTTTAATATAAGAACCCGTGGATAGATCATGAAATTGGCCAACTCATCTTTGTAAACTTTAGAAAACATCTTTGAAAGTTGGGCTCCTTGATAAATAGAGTTTCAACGATCAAAAATCATACCTCAATAAATATAATTCTCCAATTTGTTGAAGAATCTCCAGTTAATTCTCCAAACCAAGCCCTTCCTTGAGTTTTGGCTCTAATGGAGTTCTAGGGAATTTCAAAGGGATTTTGGGTTTTGATTTTGAAGAATGAAATCTTCTAAGTGTAAAAGACTTATATACATGTTTTAAGTATCCAAAAGACCCTTAAGGAACCGCCAAACTTCTAATTTTTAGGTTGGGCGAATTTACCAATTCACCCTTCACTTAACAGTGAACCTGCGCAGGAAGGCAGCCTCACAGACGGAAGACCATCGACGACCCGTCCCTTGACCAGCGGACTGTCTTGTTGGTCCGTGGTTTGGGACTGAGGATGGTATTTGGTTTATCCTTCCCCATTAATAATTGTCCACCAACGACCCCTCACCTACGGGGCGTTGACTGACCCACTGGGCATCGATTGCCTCCGTAGGTTGGGCTGTTTTGGGCAGTCTTGGCTCAATGAAAAGGGTCCTTCCTCAAGGACCCTTGGATGGTACTTGGGGATGTTTGACTGGACTTTTCCAACTCAAACATGCTCATATACGAGTTTTAGGACCTCTCACATGAATTTCATCCAAAACAAACACGTAAAACTCAACGAAACATGCCAAGACACACAAGGTCGTTTCAACCCAAATCTTTCGAACGTCATGGAAGTTCTTGGACGTTTGACCTCCAAACTTCACGAAACTTGACACACTACCTATAAACACTATAATAACTCATTTAAGGACCTTATTACCGCATTAATCACATATAACATATAAAACCACAAATAATACACGTAGGTGACTTAGTCATCGAACGTCTTGGTCGTCTCTTGATGTTTGACTTCCAATGCACCTAAACTCTTAGACACTACCTCAATGCCACATTATAGACCATTGATACGCTCAAACTTACTTCTCAAATAAGAAGTAAAGCGGTCGTGTCAAGTAAATAACCCAACTAGTGAGGCTGGGATCGTTCCCACGAGGAAAATAGTTTAGACTTAACTTCAATCTATTATTACTTTTGTTTAGTCAATTACTTCCTTGGAAAGTAAAAACAATAAAAAGGGGGTTTCTATTTCTAAATGAATGAAAATAACTAACGAAATTGAAAGAGACACTTAACAGCTTTGAATGTTGGAGTTTAATCAATTAATCAAAGTAACTAGGGTTTACGTGTTCCCCACAGGTTCATAACTTGATAATTCTAACTATAACAATTCTTTTCTAGTATCTTGCATGCAAAGTGATAAGTTATGTATTTCTAAATCCTTGGTCCGGCATCTAGAAGTAGCAAACAAGACAAGCAAAACCACACAAAAAAATTAAAATAAAATGACAATACTATTGTAACAGTGACACACGACGGGCCTGGTGACGGCTCGTCGTGACTATGAGGGACCGTCATGGGGTCCGTCGTGTCTTACTTAGACTATGTGTATATGGAGAACCCATGAAGGCGAGTCTCTGACAAGTATGACGGTATATGCAGGACGGACCGTCACAGGTACGACGGTCCGTCGTAGGTGTCCGTCAGAGGACACTTGAAAAAAAATATGGAGACCCTTAGGAGAGGGGTCTCTGACCGTCGTAACGGTCATGCAGGACGGACCGTCGTGGGTATGACGGTCCGTCGTACTCGTCCGTTTGAGGACACTTAGAAAAATGGAGAGAGACCCTTAGAAACAGGGTCTCTGACAACCAGAATGGTTGTGCAGGACGGACCGTCGTGCGTATGACGGTCCGTCGCATATGTCCGTTGGAGGACACTTGCATAAAATTGGGCAGTGGGGTGTTAGGGCTTTTGGAACGGACCCTACGACGGTCCATCGTGGGTACGACGGGCCGTCATCGGGGTCTCGTTCTGTAGATCAGTGACAGAAATGGGGGTACCCCATTCATCCCCGATGACCCAAATCGAATTTGTAGTTTTTTGGACCTACATTTGTCTAACCCAAATACCTAGTAAACTAGCAATGCCAAAGCACCTATGTCTAGGGTTGGAATCACGGCAATTTCGATGATTTTTAACCTAGGTTAGACAGAATTTTATAGAAACGAAATGAACATATCAAGAAGAACTAGGCTAATACTAATTGATAAACAAAAATGCAAGATAAATGAGTAGAAATTAGAGACACATACCTGAGAATTGGAGAAAAACAAGATGGAAAAGTACTTGATGATCAAGAAGACACCCACAGCAGCAACTCCGACTAGTAGATGATAACTTTTAGGCCTTTGGAGAATTTTGGGGGAATAATGATCGGTTGAAGAGGGAGAGATTTTGGAAGTTGAAAAGGGAGGGAAATAGGAGGAGTAGTGAAGGAATGGGGTGAAATGAGGGGTTGGGGAGTTTAAACGGTAAGATTTTGTAAATAACTCCAGCCGGGTCGGGTCGGGTACGCCTCATTAACGACGCGATGATTCCCCGACGACGGTCCGTCTTAGTTGTGACGATCCGTCGTTGGTTCCGTCGTGTGTGCCCTAGTTTGAAGAAAATAGAAAGACGTACCTGGCACGACGGATTCATGCGACGGTCCGTCGTAGGCGCAACGGTCCGTCGCTCTATCCGTCAGTGACTGCTGCAGAGTAATTTTCTGCAGAATTTCTTGGTGATGTGCCTGCAAATTTAAAACCCATTAGTAGAAAAATGCTACCATTACTAAAAAGACTATAAGTATTGGGTTGCCTCCCAACAAGCACCTGATTTAATGTCGCGGCACGACTGGGGACACTTGATTACTCAGACTTCATCAAGATGGTATGCCTCTATCACTTCATTCCCCGATGCTTTATGCCCAAAATAGGGTTTTATTCGTTCTCTATTCAACTTAAACCGCACTCCCTCCTTGGCTTTTAACTCAACTGCTCCATGAGGGAATACTTGGGTAATCAAGTAAGGGCCAGTCCGTTTGGACTTGAGCTCGGAAGACAAGGCAACCCAGATCTGTCTAAAAGCACCAAATCCCCACCATAAACTCTTGTTTTGCACTTTTCTGTTCATTCTCCTTCTTCAACTTTTTACCTATTGGAGCTCACCACTCTGCCTCATGGTCCTACATACGTTGAAGGTCTCTTCTTCATTGTTCAACCGAAATTTCATCTGCCCCTTTTCCATATCAACTAAGGCTCTACCTGTAGCAAGGAATGGCCTCCCAAGAATAATAGGCACTTCAAAATCGACTTCACAATCAAGAATAACAAAATCTGCCGGAAATATGAATGACTCCACTTTTACTAGCACATCATGGAGTATCCCTATAGGCCTTTTCACTGTTCGATCAGCCATCAGTAGCCGCATCACAGTGGGTTTTGGGTCACCCAAACCCAACTTCTTGTAAATTGAGAGGGGCATGAGATTTATGCTTGCCCCCAGATCACATAATGCTTTCGCAAAATGTAATGACCCGACTGTACAAGGGATAGTGAACGCACCCGAATCTTCTTTCTTTTGTGCGAGAGATCTTGTAGCAATAGCACTACAATGCTGCAGTCTATCATCATCCTCGAAAGTGACCGATCTTTTCTTTGTGACCAGATCTTTCATAAACTTGGCATAATCGGGCATTTGTTCTAGAGCTTCTACCAAAGGAACATTGATAGAAAGCTGCTTCACCACGGTTATGAAACGCCGATATTTACCATCCTCGGTCTTTTTCACTAATCTCTGAGGGAAGGGTGGTGGTGGCCTAGGCATGGGAATTACCTTTATAGGGACTTCTGCATCTTTTCCATTACTTTCCTCCGCTTCACCACTACCCTTTACCACCTTATTATCATCTTTTCTCACATTTTCCTCATTAGACGACATAGGTAGGTCAATGGTTTGCTTACCACCCCGAGTAGTGATTGCCATACAGTG
>NC_028639.1:16380303-16383338 GCF_001406875.1 Solanum pennellii
TGGTGGAATCTCTGAGGTGGCGAATAGGGCCGCCAACACTGTGTCTTCAGCAGGCTCGACAGAAGGGTCCTCAGACTCAGGCACCCTAGCCTCTAAGATCGTGTCGATATCTGCGCGAAGACTGTTGACCGCAGCCTGAAGAGTCGACACATCCACCGGAGGGGCTGGCCGGGCTAGCACCCGCAACTCAAAAGCGTCCAAGCGCTGGTGAACCTCACCGATCTTCCGCTCTGTATACTGGACCATTTTCCGCTCAAAGCGCTCTTCTGCCTCGGTAATAGACCTCTGCATCCACGGCTGGATATGATGCAGAAGTGTAGCCATTTGCGCCTCTAATTTTTGGACCCTAGCAAGCGGGACCAGCGCGGGTAGAGGGGCTGTGCGAGAGGAGCTCGGGGCAGTGCTACTACCCGGGATAGACTCGACCGGGGTAGTGTCAATGGATGCCGTCTGCGTAGCCGTGCGGGCCTGGGCTACCGTATCAGCCAGATCGTCAGCAAGTGGGGGCAGCTCTGGACGAGGCGCTCTGCGTGGAGCCAACTCATTGGCCTCATCTCTGATGAGGCCGACATCAACAGTGCCAGAGGAGTCTTGAGCTTATCAACGTGCAATCTAGGCACACCTGCGGACCTGCAGAGAGAAAAGATCATGCACGGGAAAGGGTAAGTAGTTGTGACCTTAAAAGCCCTCTCGTGCATGACTGCCTATAGAAGCCACGCAAAATCCACCTCGAACCCGGCTATCATCGCCGCCATCAATACTGCTCGATCCCATGTAATGATATTATCAGCGGCGTTGGGGGAAAGGCAGTGGCGGACAATCAACCACAAGAACTTCGCCGTGAAAGTTAGGTTGGCCTTCTTGATGGCCCCCTTTGGCTCGGTCACCCAGTCGGCACCCTCTCCATCAACTGACAGGTGCAGGGCCATCCACCTCTTGGTGGTCTCTCTCAGCGATGGCTCGCGCAGGAACTGGCCATCTTTAACAAGCTGCCATCGGTAGTCAAACTCGGCAGTGAGAGGGGTCCGAGTAGCATCAACACCCTCGCCGTATCGAAACCGGCGGATGGCAGGCAGGGAAATATCGACCTGAACGCCCCGTACACGAACCTGCTCCAGTGGGGCCTGTTTGGCGGGGGCAGCCCGCCTATCAATCTGTGATCAGAGAGTCGCTACGTAGGATGCATAGAACTCTCGCACCATTTCTTCACTATAACGTCCCAACGTACGTGCTGTCCACTCCAGGCGATGTCTGGTGAAGAGATTGTGGATCTCAGGCATCGTCAGGAGACTCCCTGTAAGGACCCGCCGCTCCAATGTGAGTGTTCGAGTCATAACTCCTTTGTCATTCAGGAACTTGGCGTCGGAGTAAACTTGAAATTGCCTGTCGACACACCACCGATTGGACTGGTCAGTAGCCGGGGTGAGGGCATGAGCTGGTGAACCTGATGTGGATTCCGAAGTGTCAGCCTCATCAGACGACGCCGACGCTGCAGCGGTGGCGGGTGTGGGAACCTCAGCAGAGCCAGAGGCTTCCAGGTGTCCGTCAGAGGACACTTGAAAAAAAATATGGAGACCCTTAGGAGAGGGGTCTCTGACAACAAGAACGGTTGTGCAGGACGGACCGTCGTGCGTATGACGGTCTGTCGCATATGTCCGTTGGAGGACACTTGCATAAAATTGAGCAGTGGGGTGTTAGGGCTTTTGGAACGGACCCTACGACGGTCCATCGTGGGTACGACGGGCCGTCATCGGGGTCTCGTTCTGTAGATCAGTGACAGAATTGGGGGTACCCCATTCATCCCCGATGACCCAAATCGAATTTGTAGTTTTTTGGACCTACATTTGTCTAATCCAAATACCTAGTAAACTAGCAATGCCAAAGCACCTATGTCTAGGGTTGGAAACACGACAATTTCGAAGATTTTTAACCTAGGTTAGACAGAATTTTATAGAAACGAAATGAACATATCAAGAAGAACTAGGCTAATACTAATTGATAAACAAAAATGCAAGATAAATGAGTAGAAATTAGAGACACATACCTGAGAATTGGAGAAAAACAAGATGGAAAAGTACTTGATGATCAAGAAGACACCCACAACAGCAACTCCGACTAGTAGATGATAACTTTTAGGCCTTTGGAGAATTTTGGGGGAATAATGATCGGTTGAAGAGGGAGAGATTTTGGAAGTTGAAAAGGGTGGGAAATAGGAGGAGTAGTGAAGGAATGGGGTGAAATGAGGGGTTGGGGAGTTTAAACGGTAAGATTTTGTAAAAAACTCCAGCCGGGTCGGGTCGGGTACGCCTCATTAACGACGCGACGATTCCCCGACGACGGTCCGTCTTAGTTGTGACGATCCGTCATTGGTTCCGTCGTGTGTGCCTTAGTTTGAAAATAACAGAAAGACGTACCTGGCACGACGGATTCATGCGACGGTCCGTCACAGGCGCAACGGTCCGTCGCTCTATCCGTCAGTGACTGCTGCAGAGTAATTTTCTGCAGAATTTCTTGGTGATGTGCCTGCAAATTTAAAACCCATTAGTAGAAAAATGCTACCATTACTAAAAAGACTATAAGTATTGGGTTGCCTCCCAACAAGCGCCTGATTTAATGTCGCGGCACGACTGGGGACACTTGATTACTCAGACTTCATCAAGATGGTATGCCTCTATCACTTCATTCCCCGATGCTTTATGCCCAAAATAGGGTTTTATTCGTTCTCTATTCACCTTAAACCGCACTCCCTCCTTGGCTTTTAACTCAACTGCTCCATGAGGGAATACTTGGGTAATCAAGTAAGGGCCAGTCCGTTCGGACTTGAGCTTGCCCGGAAGACAAGGCAACCCAAATCTGTCTAAAAGCACCAAATCCCCAACCATAAACTCTTGTTTTGCACTTTTCTGTTCATTCTCCTTCTTCAACTTTTCTTTGTGGGATATGGCGGATACCTATTGGAGCTCACCACTCTGCCTCATGGTCCTACATACGTTGAAGGTCGCTTCTTCATTGTTCAACCGAAATTTCATCTGCCC
>NC_028639.1:16387616-16390569 GCF_001406875.1 Solanum pennellii
TCACAATATTCAAATATATGATATAAGAATTCATGTACTTACTTCAATGAGAAAGAGTAAAATCCGCAATTTCAATTGATTAATCAGCAAAAATCACCACAATCAATGATAAAAGTCTCAAGATAATCAATAATCTCTCAAAGAGTATACAAAAATAATCAAGAGTCTCCCAATATTCAAAAATCTAATAATGATCTAGAGTCTAACAATGGTCCAGAGTCTAACAATGGTCCAGAGTCTAACCTCAAAAACGAGGTTTTTCGAACTATTTATAGAAAATAAAAACCTAATTAAACAAGGATTCTAATTGCTGGAAATCTGTCAAAACGCGGCTGGGTCGACGGACCTCGCGATGGATCGTCGTGGTCACGACGGACCGTCATGGACTTCGTCGTCCCATACTTGTGCAATTTCTTCTGCTGCTCTCTTCATTACCCTCGACGGCAAGTATGACGGACCGTCACAGGCACAACGGTCCGTCGAGGGTCTTCGTTCCAAAACACTTAAACTCTTGGAATATGGGTACTGGGACTACTTCTCTGAACTTCATGACGAACCTGCAGGATGGACCGTCATAGACACGACGGACCGTCGTGGACTCCGTAACCCTACACTTGGTCAGACTTCCCCATATTCCTTCAGCAGCTGCACTACACTGCCACCTACGGACCGTCACAAGCATGACGGACCGTCACAAGCTCCGTAGGTGGTCTCTTCTGCATTTCTTCGCTCACAAACCTCCGCATTCATCTTTGGACAGATTTCCTGCAAATAAGGAGAAACTTATATAAAAATTAGCACAAAAAGGCTTTTCGACATACTAAACTTAAGGAAAAAGTATTAATAATACCGTGAAACCACGGTATATCAACCATTTAAGACCTTAGAACATCATGAAAACCATGTTAGGATATAGCTTCACCTAAGTCATTTTCGAGGTATTACAAAACTGATTTGGGACTTAGTCTTTACCCCTAAATACCGTTAAAACGAATTAGGAAATGCTAGGGTGAAAAGACAACTTTGACCTTACTAAAATCCGGATTGGATTTTTCCTCAATTCAACAACCCAACTTCCGAAAGTCATTTCTCCTTCATAAGATGTTGCATTTTCGCAAACTTGGTGGCGTTGGAAAGATCTGCCCAAGGGCTTTCCAACAATATAAAGCACTCATCCAAACTCTTCCTGTGCTGGAAGTTATGGCCATTTAAAAATGACCAAAACTCACTTTTGAAAGCTGGAATTTTCTAGATTTTGCTACTTATTTCCAAAAAGTGATTATTCTTGGTTTCTTAGCTTATTCTTAGTTAATTCAAGTTGCGAGATGTTACAAGAATGTCCCTCGATTCTTATCACACAATCGACCATATCAGCCCTTGTTCCTCCTTAGGGTTCATTATTAGGGGTTTTAAACCTAAATTTCTAACATTCATCAATTTCGTTACTTCGATAAGTCGAACATAGCATACTCTAAAAAAATTTCCATTCTAGAGGATACCCTTGTTAAGGAACAAATTCTACTCAAGAAAATGACTCAGAAACTTGGAAAAGTCATCAACCTCTATTTAGGCATTAACCCATTTAAGTTGAATCATAGCAATTTTCCACGAAAACCACTCGGTGCACGAAGGTCTACACATAGCCCACACTATTGATTCCATATATTACATGGTAAACACGAATTTACAACTACCCAATGCATTAAAACCTAACCTACTTGGGCACTAAGCAATTTCAAAGAGTTTTTGATTTCCTTTCCAGCTTTTCTGGATTCGCTATGATGAATTTTGCCAAGAATTCGCAAGATTCAGCCATTCCTATACTAGAAAGTTCCTTTCTCTTCTTTTCCAAACTAGTGACCACTTTTCTGAGGTTTCTAGGGTAATTTGCGACCTATATATGTATTTTACGGAGATGGAAAAAAATAGGATTTCTCGCAAATGTGTTCTATATCGTCAATCCCGATGCAATGACAACTTACCATACTGCAGCGCCGCCGCCACGCCACGCATGCGGCATCTATATCGCTGTAGCAGGACAGAGTCCAATTTTTTCAAAATTTTTGGTCCTTCTCAAATAACGATGGTTCGGGTTGTTACAATTATCATATTGCTAAAATAAATTACTAAATTTATTACAAATAAATAATTTATTAATGAAGGATGTTTACAACAAAAACTCTTCATATTCTTTTTTTATTTGTTTGTCTCGCTTATAATAAAGAAGAAACATAATTTATCTTTTTGTTTTCCTTTTTTGTTTTTTCATTCAATTAAATTATTGTATTGTAAAAGTAAATTACTTAGTGTATTACAAATAAATATTTTATTAATGAAAGAAAATTTACAACAAAAACTCTCCACATTCTTTTTTTATTTGTTTGTTTCACTTCTAATCATGAAATGATTATTATTATTTTTCATATTTTAACATTTTTCTCTTTATTTTTTAAATATATTCACAAGGAGTTATTACCCATTACTTTTAATAATATTCATAAATTTCATAGTTTTTATGTGTACAACCTCCAAACTTAAATTTGTAAGTTTATGATGTCTTATGGTATTCCTCTATCTTGCCTATATATTCATATTAGTTTCATGAAGATTCACATTCAAATTATTCTCTCTTCTTCATCATATTGGTTTGGTTTGTACCAAAAAGAAGTACATGAAGGTAAGAAATATTTCATTCTCAAGTCTTTATTTTTTCATTTCCAATATTTTGTCTTTATATTTGGTCTGTGAATGAAACTAACATGTAACAAAAAATAAAATAAATGAAGATAATACTCAATTACCCCCCTAGCCTATATCCAAAATCCCTACGACACACCTTATCTTTGATGAGGTCCTATTACCCCCTTCAACTTTTTTTTAAGTAATTTAATACCCCTTGCGTGCCTACGTGGCAATAATCGTGATTTCACCCATGTAGGGCGCGTGAGTGCAG